>NC_057811.1:172677545-172690640 GCF_018294505.1 Triticum aestivum
AACGTAAAAAGGTGTCAATAAAGAACCGGCTTAACCAATGGACAAATAACCATGTGTGGGGCAATTTTTATTCCTTGTTTTTAACCTTTCCTAACCTTGGGCTACATGCGCATGCTCAAGACATTTAAAATTCATGATAAGGTTCCTTAACTAGATAATTTTAGCTCAAGGATAATATTTGCTAGTAAATGCATCCTTATAGTTTGTGCATGAATCAATGCTATCTTGGGTAAAGATAACACCCATTCTTTTGCCTAGTTGCTAATGAAAAAATGGAAAAAAGTTTTCACTTGATGATTTAGGCTTCTACTTCGTTATATTTTTGCATGTCACTAAGTTCAATAAAATTGTTTAAGTGAGAAGCATCATCTACATTGTAAGAGCCAGCAAATTTTTCTTTCATTATCAAATTAAAAGAAGCCTTGATTAGATAGGATTGAGCCATAGGAGTTGGTCGAGCAATAGGTGTACTAATAAATTATTAATACTTTAAATGTGACAAAGTTTGGTATTTTGGGAAGAAGTAGACATGATTTGAGGCCTAAAACAAATAACTATTTGTTGTAATATTTTTTTTGACTTTTGTGATTTTTGGAAAGAAGATAAGCAAAATAACAACTAACAAAAGTAACTACGCAAGATAGATAAAAATGAAGTAAAGTAATCGAGTGTAGGACCTATGATACTAGCAAATATCTCCTCGGCAATGATGCCATAAAAAGGCTTGCTTACTCTAATTTGGGAAGTTATTCCCGCAAGGGTAGATATTTGTAGCAAGTAATAGTTTCCTTCAAGTGGATAACCTTAATGTTTATCAAACATGTAGGAGTATTTTAACTATGACTATTGATCAACACCTGCACACACAAATACAGAACTTTCCTTGGACCCCAACGAAATCAGCGAGATTGCCAGTATCACTAGTCTTGCTTATTACAAGGTTTAATGCAACTTGTGCTTGGAAGTGATAATTGCAATGAAAGAATAGTTCAGATTGTAAACAAAAATAAAAGTATGTTGATCGAGGTTGAAAGCATGAATGGACCAGGAGCTATAGTTTCACTAGTGGTATCTCTCCATAAAAGATAACATGACATGGTGAACAAATTATAGGTGTGTATCGATTAAATTACATTTTTTTATGATCATGTGCATATATAGGCCTCATGCCCGAAAAATCTTGGGGTGGAGTATTATCTACACTCCACCCCAAGACCACTATCTTGGGGTGGAGTATTATCTATAGATAACGCTCCACCCCAAGACCACTATCTTGGGGTGGAGTATTATCTATAGATAATACTCCACCCCAAGATATACTCCACCCCAAGACCACTATCCAACATGCATCTCGAAATATTAAGTAAAACAGAGTATTGCATTAAGTATGATGACATGATGTAGATATTATATTTTTCCTCACCCTACGTATAAGGGACAACTACTTATCTTTTTTTAACCCTTAGTGGCAACAACATAATACAAGGCTTTCTAATTTCTACCACTTTAGTAGATTACTTGTAAGATTGAATCCAAGAGACACACACAAGTCCCTCTTGGAGATCAGTGATCTAAACATTGGCAGTGCATGACTAATAGATCGAAGAGCACATTGTCTATAAATTTTGCAAAATAAAACTAATATAAATCCATGAATAAAACATATAAAAATCTAATCATAAAGTGACAATTCATCACACCAAACAAGCACACTAGAAAGATTACATCTGATGGGTCACAATCATGTAGGGTAGCTCATGTGATCATTATATTGAAAAACAAGGGAGAAACGTCCATCTAGCTAGTGCTATGGACTCATAGTCCAAAGGAAACTACTTATGCACTAACATGTTGGCAACAAGGTTGATGTAGATGACCATATTGCTGACACTACAAAACGGATGACTTTTAGTGAAGGTTCACCTCTGTCACGTAAAACTGATTTTCGCCATAAAAATGGGTCAGTGCGGGTTGCCGATTGTCACGCCGTTCGTTACTGAAGCGTTGTCACAAAAAAAATCTTGATGGTACCACTTTTTCGTCATGTAAGATCGTATTGTCGGTGACGGTCCTAGTTCATCATCGAAGGCCATTCTGTGACGGCCAGAACTGTCACGTTAGATCGGTGACTCTTCACCTATCATAGTTTTCGGTGACTATAATCCATCACAAACAACTGTTCCACCATGCTTGACTAGTCAACGACTCTGACATATGGGTCCAGAAGATGTTGACATGGCTGCTTACAGCTGGGCCCAGGTGAGGTTTTATCACTAGTGGTGGCCGGCCGTTCGTAATAATCAAAGATCATGACATTTGGGTCCAAACGATGCTGAAGTGGCTGCTTACATGTGGGTCCAAAAGCTCGTGACGACACGCATTTCCATTATAGTCAGTACATGGCATCAGTTTGTTCAACGTATAAACTGGCAGCCAAATTTCATTTTAAATTTAAAATTCAGTATAATTTAAAAATAAGACTGAAGTAACTTACATTGACGCTAAAAATAGACATGTTTAACACAACTATATCATAGCAGATAATGATCACATAATAAGAAACAAACTGAGTACCACACATGACAAAATAATAAGAAACAACCAAAGCTCCACGACAAAGAAGAGCACCATCAGGACTGCGACATACTATTTTGGGAACCGATGTGGTACCGCCTTATGATGTAACTCATCGTTCGATCCATGTCTTGTCATTTCTTTCCAAGAGCAGCATATTTCTCATCTTGTTCCTTCTTCGGAGCTCCAATTTCTTTTTGTTGTTTTCTTTTGAGCTCTTCAATTTCTTGTAATTTAATATATATTTTTCAAAAATTTCATGAATTTAAGATTATTTTCCTGAATGTGAAAAAGAAAAAAATCATGAAAATTAAAATAAAAGAGAAAACAAAAGAAAAAAAAGACCAAAAACTGGCCTAAAACTAGACAGAGAAAAGAACCGGCTAGAAAAAACGCAGAGAAGTACGAGACTACTACTAGAGTGCTAAATAGGCCGGTTTGTTTCAGTCGGGCCAAATAGGATTCCGGGGTAGATAGTAACCAAATCTAGGTGCCCGCGAGTGCTCGCACGCTATTAGGACGGCCCAGTATGCCTTGTTTTGTTTTTTCTCACATCATTTTTGTGAAGGTTCTAGAACCTTTCCTGAACTAGTTTTCCCTTTTTTCTATTTTTTAATTTACCTTTTTATCATTTTATTTTCTATTTCCTTTTTATTATTTATTTTCCAAAAATCTATGAACTTTTCTTCCAACTCTTGGACCTTTTCACAATTTGTGAACTTTATTAAAATTGTGAACATTTTAAAAAAATCATGAATTGTTTTTAAAATCATGAACAATTTTTCAAAGTTATAAATGTTTTTCAAATTTGTTATAGTTGGAAATATATGAACATTGTTGAAATACGGGATTTGGGGACTGTTTGGAATTCGTGATTATTTTTTGAAATTTGGGGATTTTTCCCGAACATTTTCAAATTTGTGAAGAGTTTTGAAATCGGCAAACAATTTTCTGATGATGATTTTTTTTCACCTTTGATAATTGTTTTTAAATTTCTGATATTATTTTGAATTCATGATTTTTTTTGAATAAGCAACCATTTTTTGAATCGATGAACATTTTTTGAAATTCTTGAAAAAATCATCTATTTTAAAATCTAAAATAATTTTTCAAATTTGTGAAATCAAACATTTTGTCATGTTATAGAATGAGAAAATAATAAACAAAAAAGAAAGAACGGAAAAAAGAAGGGAAAAAAACAAGGGAGTCTCTCGCGAAGGTCGTTAAATAAGAGGACTCTGGAGTATGGGCCGATGCAAAAGGGAACCACCTATTTGGCGACAGAAAACCTTATATAAAACCTGCGTGCATCATACTGACGGGCCCTCGCTGAAGCGCGAGACTAGACGGGCAGGACCATTTGATGTGCCCGCGTCTTTCTTTTCTCTCTTTTTGCTCTGCGTGATTTTTGGTGTCGGCATTCTATTTATTTTAGTTTTTCTGATTTTCTGTTACAGTTAATATTTTTATTTTTATTTTTTAGAGTATATTGTGAATATTTTGTTTATATGGTGCACATTTATTTCAAATACGGTGAACATTTTCTTAACATATGATGATTTTTTATTATATATATATTGATTTTATTTTAATATATTGTGATATTTGTTTCAATTACACGATGAACATTTTTTTAACACAGTACGGACTACAGACGCAAGCGCTCATACATACACGCATACACTCATCCCTATGAACACACTTACGCACACCCTACCCCTATGAGCACCTCTGAGAGACTGAGCCGGCATATCATCTTGAGATTTACAAAGTCACCGTAGGTGCCTCGTCGTCGACGAGAATGTCTCCTCCCACTGAAAGCGCATCGCCGAAAATCCTGAAATAAATCTTGAAATAATGTGAGCAGCAGGACTTGAACCCTGGTGGGGCTAGGGTTACCATTGTCCCTCTAACCATCTAACATTGTTATAACACGGACTAAACATATTTTTATATACATTGAACTTTTTATATACACTGAATTTATAAGGCATACTGAGTTTTTTACTAAAATATATATTTATATTTTTATAGGTTTTTAAAATATCTAGCTCCTTGGCTTATGCATGGACTACAAAACCAGAAAAAAAAAATCCGTTTCACGCGAAGAGTGGCCAAGCCCACTTGCGCCAACCTTCAATGAAGGCTCCCTGCCTCTATATCTCGCCTGGAGCGAGAGCGTAGAAACCCTTGCTGAATGGGAGACCAAGATGGCCGGCCTAGGACCGTGGGAGGCCAGAGCCTCCTTTTCTCTGTTTTTTTACGTTTTCTGTTTCATTTTTTTGCTTTAAAATATTCTAAACATCTATATTACAAAAAGCGCTCGATGATTTTTTTAAAATATTTAAAAATATTCTAAAAATATATTTTAGAAAACACCTATGGAAGACATTTGAAAAATATTTACGATGCATTTGGAAAATGTTAATGTGTATAGAATTTTTTTAATGACATATATCAAAAATGTAAAAAACAATATGCATAAAAATTGATCATGTATTTAAAAAACTTTAATCAAGCATTTGAAGTTTTTCTGGAACAAGTATTTGAAAAATGGTGATCAAGGAATTGCAAAAATGTTAAATTTGTAAATAAAAAATGTTGACCATGAATTTTAAAAAGGATAAATATTTTTTCATTATGTAGATAAAATGTTAATCAAGCATCTGAAAAAACGTTGAATTTGTATTTAAAAAATGGGGATCAAGCATTTAAAACATATTATAAAAAATGATGACAATGTATTAAAAATTGATATTTTTTTGATCATTTATATAAAAATGTTAATCACGCATTTGAAAAGAATGTTCAAAAACTATTTGTAAAATGTTGATAAGGCATTTGAAAATGTTAAAAAAATGTTAATATTTTGGTAATGTATACAAAAATGTTAGTCAAGCATTTAAAAATGTTGGACATGTGTTTGAACAATGTTAATCAAGCGTTTCGGAAAATATTAAATGTGTATAGAAAATGTTGACCCTATATTAAAAATATGTTAATCTTTTTATTTGAAAACAATCAACCAAGTATTTAAATAAATGTTGACCATGTATTCAAAAAGTGTTAATCTTGTATATGAAAAATGTTAAACAAGCATTTAATTTTTTTAAATGTGCATAGAAACGATGTTGACCATATACGAAAGAATGTTAAATCTGTATTGAAAAATGTTAAACATGTAATAGAAATTTTTTGTTGACTGATACAAAAAATGTAGAATGAATACCAAAATAAACAAAGGAAGCAATTTTTTTGACCATGTATTAGAAAATGTATACATAAAAACAATGAAAACCCGTGGGAAAACAAAAGAAAAGCATATGGAAACGAGAAAGAAAAAACAAATACCGAAGGAAAAATGGAGAAAAATGAAAGAAAAATAAAGAACCATTGCAAACTGAGAAGAAACTAAAGAAAACGAATGAAAAATAGCAATCAATGAAAAACTAGTAAAATGGAGAAATAACGAAGAAAAACTGGTGAAAATCAGAAAAAACAATAAACAAAACCTGAAAAGCTAGTGGATATCCTGGTTCTTTTATTTCAAGTAGTTCGCTTCATGTGCTAATAACGTAATTTGAGCGATGGCGTTGTGGTTGCAGTGCAACCAAGTAACAAAGTGATATTGGGATCAAGCCGAAGCGCCCCATTTTTTCCTCTCCATTATTTCTTTTTACTGCGCTAAGAGGCTGGCCCATTACTGTAGACCTCGATGCGAGAGAAGCTACCATCTCGCTTAACGCGAGATAAGCGCTCACGACCTAGACGGTTATTTCCTATTCGGCACCTTGTGCGCCCGATTCTTCGCTTTCCGCAAATCGGTGCACACCCGCCCTCCACGTTGGGCCGACCGTTTAGTTTATTTTTTCTGGTAAGAACAACACAAAATTTGCGTGCGCGAGGTGATTCGATCCCGCGACCTCCCTGGCCTAGAACATGCTTATAACAACCTGGGTCACACATCTGTTGTATTCACTTACTCTTGTTCTCCCATTTTTAATCTCAGTTCTCTTCTTTCTTTTTTATTTTATATTTCTTTTCTCAGTCTTATTTATTTAGATTTGCGAATTGTTCTTCAGAATCTGTTAACCTTTTTCAAAAATTGATGAGCTATTTTCAAAATGATGAACTTTTTTTCAAATTGAATACCTTTTTTCAAAATCGATGAACTTTTCAAAATCAATGAACTTATTTTCAAAATCGATGATTTTTTCCCAAAATGATGAGTTTTTTAAATTGACGAACTTTTTTCAAAGCGATGAAATTATTTTGAAAATCAATGATTTTTTTTCAAAATCCTTGAACTTATTTTGAAAATCGATGAAATTTTCTGAAAATGGATGATTTTTTTCAAAATAGATAAACTTTTGTTGAAAATCGATGAACTTTTCTCAAATTTGTGAACATTTCTAAATTAGATGAACTTTTAAAAAAATGGATGAACGTTTTTACAAATGGATGAACATCTTTTTTGTAAATCGTAAATCTTTTTTGTTTCGCAATTATATTTCGTTAGAATTAGAAA
The DNA here is from genome assembly GCF_018294505.1 of Triticum aestivum. Taxonomy (NCBI): domain Eukaryota; kingdom Viridiplantae; phylum Streptophyta; class Magnoliopsida; order Poales; family Poaceae; genus Triticum; species Triticum aestivum. Next base: position 172,684,648 of record NC_057811.1, read on the forward strand.
AACTAGGCGATTTTTTCCTACCGGATCAACAACAGAAAAACTTGGCTGCTTGGCGAGCGGCCGAGCGATCGAGCCAGCAAAGCGGGCGGCCAGCGAGTGAACGAAGTCTGCTGGGCCGCGGCCCTCTAGGGGTGTGCGTGAGCGTCAACTCAATTTGTGGGGGCCGAAGGCGCCTAATAGGAGCCCCCACCTAGACGATAGAAAGCGAGTAAACACATAGGCATGTGAGTTGTGCGCCAGTAGTTGGGCTGGCCCAACTCTGCTCGTGTTGTTTTACTATTCGTGCTCGCTCGTGTTCCTCTTACGTATGATTCTTTCACGTGCGCTCTAGAATCCTCCCAGGTTAGTCCTTTTCATTTTTTTTGTTTTTTGTTTTCTTTTAATAATTTCTTTTCCTGAGTTGCTCGTGCCACAACGCTCGCCGCCACCTAGGGTGTCGTTGCATGTTAGATGCTGCGCCCGCAAGCGAGGGGGCTTCTCGACCAAGCACGCATGCTAGGAACGGAGGCCCAAGGCACCCAACTCTCTGGCACTGCATTTTATAGGCACGACCAGAGGACAACCCGAGGCAACACCTTTCTTGGACGACAAGCGCGCCCGCGCTCGTGGTTGTGATGTTGGTGAGACGCGTCGAATGTAGCCGACGCGACGTGTCGAGGAACCCTAGGCCGACGATCTTTTCTTGTACGGAGGTACGAAATGGCTTCACCACTATTCAATCTGGTCGTGTTGCCAAAACATGGTCGCTTGTTGCCGCTGCCTCAACGAAGGGGTACATGCCAAGGCCCAAGTCTTGCGTAGCCACGGACCATGGCCCCTCATTCCCTCGGCCTCCCTCACATCGAAGGAGTATGGGCCAAGACAAAAGGGGAGAAAAAGGTGTCAAATGGGCAGGCTCATCTTGCATCGCGTTTCAGCAACTGTTAAACGCACGACCCGGCCTCCCCACCTTTTTCTCTGCCACCACCGCTAGCCGCGCACCTTCACCACCAACCTGATGGCTTCCACCACCACAGTCAGCTCATGGGCCTTTCCCGCGACAGCCCGTGCCTCACCACAACTGGATCCCGGAAGCGCCTCCGCCACCACCCCAACCTCACACCTCAAACACCAACCCCAACCCACGCGCTCCCACATCGACGACCCGCGTGTCTTCCCCATGGCCAGATGCGCCACACCCAGAGCTAGATCTCGGCTGCGCGTCTCCTGCACCCACAGATCCTGGAGAGGCACCTCCATGGCCTAAAGGACACCAAGCGCCGCTAGTTCACCACGCGCGACCATGTAGATGACTCCCTCTCGCAGTCGTGCGCAAGTTCCCTGCGCCGTTGACATCACCACCTCGACGAGCCCCTGCATATACATCGCCATCCAAGCCGCTCCTGTTGGGAAACGTAGTAGAAAACAAAAAAAATCACAGATACGATCATCCAAGATCAATATGAAGATGCATAACGGGTTGGGATCATGATCATTAACGTCACCGAGTTGCAGCGAAAGAATAACGTGTCAGTGTAGATCGTACTTGGAGTCCCTTGAACCGTCGATGAACGATCCCACGAACCGCCCATGAACAGTCCCTCGAAGCAAAGACCGAAAGCACGACCTCTCTACTTGGTTGCAAGCATGCAGCCTTCACGATCCGGCAGCGCTTCGCTGGCTAGAGCTAATCGTCGCCGGAGAATTAGATGGAGGAGATTAGAATCACATAGGGCTTCTAATTGTGAGGACAAGAGGATTAGCCTAGCTCTAATTAGTCAAGTAGGACTAACTAGAACTAGAAGAACTAGAGGAGGCTCCAAAACCTGTGTAGTTCAAAGGACAAAATCCCCTAGTGTATATAGATTGGAGGGTGAAGGAAATATGCCTTAGAGGCACTAATAAAATTGTTATTTTATATTTCCTTATTCATGAAAGGTTTATTATTCATGCTAGAATTGTATTGATCGGAAACTTAAATACATGTGTGAATACATAAACAAATACCGTGTCCCTAGTAAGCCTCTACTAGACTAGCTCGTTGATCAAAGATGGTTAAGGTTTCCTAACCATAGACATGTGTTGTCATTTGATAACGAGATCACATCATTAGAAGAATGATGTGATGGACAAGACCCATCCATTAGCTTAGCATATGATTTTTCAGTTTATTGCTATTGCTTTCTTAATGTCAAATACATATTCCTTCGACTATGAGATTATGCAACTCCCGAATACCGGAGGAATACCTTGTGTGCTGTCAAACATCACAACGTAACTGGGTGATCATAAAGATGCTCTACAGGTATCACTGAAGGTGTTTGTTGAGTTGGCATAGATCGAGATTAGGATTTGTCACTCTGTGTATCAGAGAGGTATCTCTGGGCCCTCTTGGTAATACACATCACAAGAAGCTTACAAGCAAAGTGACTAAGGAGTTAGTTACGAGATGATGTATTACAGAACGAGTAAAGAGACTTGCGGGAAATGAGATTGAACTAGGTATGAAGATACCGACGATCGAATTTCGGGCAAGTAACATACCGATAGACAAAGGGAATTCCGTATGTTGTCATAAGGTTCGACCGATAAAGATCTTTGTAGAATATGTAGGAACCATTATGGGCATCCAGGTTCCGCTATTGGTTATTGACTGGAGAGGTGTGTCGGTCATGTCTACATAGTTCTCGAACCTGTACGGTCCGCACGCTTAACGTTCGTTGACGATATAGTGTTATATGCGTTATATGATTTGCTGACCGAATGTTGTTCGAGGCCCCGGATGAGATCACGGACATGACGAGGAGCTCCGGAATGATCCGGAGGTAAAGATTGATATATAGGACGATACTATTTGGACACCGGAAGAGTTTCAGAGTGCACGGAGTAGTCATCGGATCGCCAAAAGGGGTTCCGGACACCCCCGTGAGGTCTATGGGCCTAATGGGCCAAGGGGAGGGACACACCAGCCCACAAGGGGGCTGGCGCGCCCTCTCCATGGCCGCCGGCCCTAGGGGAAGGAAAGGGGGAGGGTTGGCCCCTCCTGCCTTTCCTCCTCATGAGAGAAAGGAAAGGGGGGGGCGCCACCTCCCCCTGCCTTCCTCCCGCACACAAACATGGAAGGGGGGGGGGCTAAGGGTAGGAGCCCAAGTGGGATTCGACTCCACTTGGGGTGCCTCCTGGCTGCCTCCCCTCTCCCCCACCTATATATATGTGGGAGGGGGCGCCACACATAGCGAACGACAATCTCTTAGTCGTGTGCAGCGCCCCTCTCCACAGTTTTGTCCCTCGGTCATATTTACGGAGTGCTTAGGCGATGCCTTGCGGAGATAGCATCACCACCACCATCACCACGCCGTCGTGCTGCCAAAACTCATCCACTACTTCGCCCGTGTTGCTGGATCAAGAAGGCAAGGACGTCACCGAGCTGAACGTGTGCTGAACGCGGAGGTGCCGTACATTCGGTACTTGATCGGTTGGATCGCGAAGAAGTTCGACTACATCAACACGTTACTAAATGCTCCCGCTTACGGTCTACGAGGGTGCATAGACATAGTCTCCCCTCTCGTTGATATGCATCTCCATGGATAGATCTTGCGTGTGCGTAGAATTTTTTTTGTTTTCCATGCAACGTTTCCCAACAGAGGGGAGGGAGAGGGCAGCCACCAAGGAGGGAATCCTCGCCTAGTAGGATTCGCCCCCCACACAGAAAGGGGGTCGCCACCTCCACTTGGGCCTTTGTGGCCCAAGGTGCCTTTCACCTCTTGGCCTTTTTAGGCCCGTTGATATTTAAATCAAATATAAAATGTTCTAAATACTTTTAAACAATTATATATATATGTGTGTGTGTGTGTTAAAATCTTCCGAGACATTTTTCACCTATATATAATGTATCGGTAATATCTGGTATTACTCGATACTCACTGAAACCCTTCCGACGACCCCGAAACGTTTCCGGTTCCTCTCGAAACTATTCCGAATATTCATGAAATAATTTCACAAATATAATCTCATGACTCCCTTCCTACTAACACTCAGTAGATCGTGATTTCCTTAAGCTTGTGAGCCTGTAGGTTCGGTAACTCATACACATGAACGAAACCGTTCGTTCAATGACCGACAGCGGGACCGTGGACGTCCATATCGATCCCTATGAGCATACGAATGATATTCGGTGAACCTTTTCTTATGATGTGTTGTTACCTTTGCTTCACGATACTTTACAAAACCCGGGATGCATCGATATCCTCCTGAGTCACCACCGTGCTCATTATACTGAAATCCTCGCTATCGGTTTTGTTCTTCTTTCTCGTTATTATGTTCCGGCATCCCCGTGACGAAGTCACATGTGTCTGGCCATACGATGATTGATGTCGTCACACCGAGAGGTGATGACCCACAGGTATAGGGGATCAATCATAGTCCTTTCGATAAGTAAGAGTGTCGAACCCAACGAGGAGCAGAAGGAAATAACAAGTGGTTTTGAGCAAGGTATTGTCTGCAAGCACTGAAATTATAAGTAACGAGTAGTTTGATAGTAAGATAATTTATAACGAGCAAGTAACGATAATAGTAACAAAAGTGCAGCAAGGTAGCCCAATCCTTTTGAGGCAAAGGAAAGGCCAAAATGGTCTCTTATGATAAGCAAAGCGTTCTTGAAGGTACACGGGAATTTCATCTAGTCACTTTCATCATGTTGGTTTGATTTGTGTTTGCTACTTTGATAATTTGATATGTGGGTGGACTGGTGCTTAGGTGTTGTTCTCACTTGAACAAACCTCCTACTTATGATTAACCCCCTCGCAAGCATCCGCAATTACGAGAAAAAGTATTAAGAATAAATTCTAACCATATCATTAAACTTTTGGATCCAAATGAGTCCCTTACGGACTAGTGCATAAACTAGGGTTTAAGATTCTGTCACTCTCGCAACCCTTCATCTAATAACTACTCCACAATGCATTCCCTTAGGCCATGTGGTGAAGTGTCATGTAGTCGGCGTTCACATGACACCACTAAGGGAATCACAACATACATACCATCAAAATATCGAACACATATAAAATTCACATGATTACTTGCAACAAGATTTCTCCTGTGACCTCAAGAACAAAAGTAACTACTCACAAATGATAATCATGCTCAAGATCAGAGGGGTATTAAATAGCATATTGCATCTGAACATATAATCTTCCACCAAATAAACCATATAGTAATCAACTACAAGATGTAATCGACACTACTAGTCACCCACAAGTACCAACCTATAGTTCCAGTACAAAGATCGAACACAAGAGATGAACTAGGGTTTGAGAGGAGATGGTGCTATTGAAGCAATGTTGATGGAGACTGCCCTCCCCAAGATGGGAGAGTTATTGGTGATGATGATGATGATGATTTCCACCTCCGGGAGGGAAGTTCCCCCGGTGGAATCGCTACGCCGGAGGGCAAAAGTGCTCCTGCCCAAGTTCCTCCTCGAGACGGCGGTGCTTCGTCCTGAAAGTCCTCCCCTTATTTTTTCTAGGTCAAAATGACTTATATACTAGAAGAGGGGCACCGGAGGTGGGCCGAGTGTTGGGGAACGTAGTAATTTCAAAAAATTTCCTACGCACACGCAAGATCATGGTGATGCATAGCAACGAGAGGGGAGAGTGTTGTCCACGTACCCTCGTAGACCGAAAGCGGAAGCATTAACACAACGCGGTTGATGTAGTCGTACGTCTTCACGATCCGACCGATCAAGTACCGAACGCACGGCACCTGCGGTTCAGCACACGTTCAGCTCGATGACGTCCCTCGAACTCCGATCCAGCCGAGTGTTGAGGGAGAGTTTCGTCAGCACGACGGCGTGGTGACGATGATGATGTTCTACAGATGCAGGGCTTCGCCTAAGCACCGCTACGATATTATCGAGGTGTAATATGGTGGAGGGGGCACCGCACACGGCTAAAAGATCGTTGATCAATTGTGTGTTTAGAGGTGCCCCCCTGCCCCCGTATATAAAGGAGCAAGGG
>NC_057811.1:172690832-172912996 GCF_018294505.1 Triticum aestivum
GGGGGGTTCCGGTAACCTCCCAGTACTCCGGAAAAATCCCGATTTCACCCGGAACACTTCCGATGTCCAAACATAGGCTTCCAATATATCAATCTTTATGTCTCGACCATTTCGAGACTCCTCGTCATGTCCGTGATCACATCCGGGACTCCGAACAACCTTCGGTACATCAAAACATATAAACTCATAATATAACTGTCATCGTAACGTTAAGCGTGCGGACCCTACGGGTTCGAGAACTATGTAGACATGACCGAGACACCTCTCCGGTCAATAACCAATAGCGGAACCTGGATGATCATATTGGTTCCCACATATTCTATGAAGATCTTTATCGGTCAGACCGCATAACAACATATGTTGTTCCCTTTGTCATCGGTATGTTACTTTCCTGAGATTCGATCGTCGGTATCTCGATACCTAGTTCAATCTCGTTACCGGCAAGTCTCTTTACTCGTTCCGTAATACATCATCCCGCAACTAACTCATTAGTCACAATGCTTGCAAGGCTTATAGTGATGTGTATTACTGAGTGGGCCCAGAGATACCTCTCCGACAATCGGAGTGACAAATCCTAATCTCGAAATACGCCAACCCAACAAGTACCTTTGGATACACCTGTAGAGCACCTTTATAATCACCCAGTTACGTTGTGACGTTTGGTAGCACACAAAGTGTTCCTCCGGTAAACGGGAGTTGCATAATCTCATAGTCATAGGAACATGTATAAGTCATGAAGAAAGCAATAGCAACATACTAAACGATCGAGTGCTAAGCTAACGGAATGGGTCAAGTCAATCACATCATTCTCCTAATGATGTGATCCCGTTAATCAAATGACAACTCATGTCTATGGCGAGGAAACACAACCATCTTTGATCAACGAGCTAGTCAAGTAGAGGCATACTAGTGACACTCTGTTTGTCTATGTATTCACACATGTATTATGTTTCCGGTTAATACAATTCTAGCATGAATAATAAACATTTATCATGATATAAGGAAATAAATAATAACTTTATTATTGCCTCTAGGGCATATTTCCTTCAGTCTCCCACTTGCACTAGAGTCAATAATCTAGATTACACAGTAATGATTCTTACACCCATGAAGTCTTGGTGCTGATCATGTTTTGCTCGTGGAAGAGGCTTAGTCAACGGGTCTGCAACATTCAGATCCGTATGTATCTTGCAAATTTCTATGTCTCCCACCTGGACTAAATCCCGGATGGAATTGAAGCGTCTTTTGATGTGCTTGGTTCTCTTGTGAAATCTGGATTCCTTTGCTAAGGCAATTGCACCAGTATTGTCACAAAAGATTTTCATTGGTCCCGATGCACTAGGTATGACACCTTGATCGAATATGAACTCCTTCATCCAGACTCCTTCATTTGCTGCTTCCGAAGCAGCTATGTACTCCACTTCACACGTAGATCCCGCCATGACGCTCTGTTTGGAACTACACCAACTGACAGCTCCACCATTCAATATAAATATGTATCCGGTTTGTGACTTAGAGTCATCCGGGTCAGAGTCAAAGCTTTCATAGATGTAACCATTTACGATGAGCTCTCTGTCACCTCCATAAACGAGAAACATATCCTTAGTCCTTTTCAGGTATTTCAGGATGTTCTTGACCGCTGTCCAGTGATCCACTCCTGGTTTACTTTGGTACCTCCCTGCTAAACTTATAGCAAGGCACACATCAGGTCTGGTACACAGCATTGCATACATGATAGAGCCTATGGCTGAAGCATAGGGAACATCTTTCATCTTCTGTCTATCTTCTGCAGTGGTCGGGCATTGAGTCTTACTCAATCTCACACCTTGTAGTACAGGCAAGAACCCTTTCTTTGCTTGATCCATTTTGAACTTCTTCAAAACTTTGTCAAGGTATGTGCTTTGTGAAAGTCCAATTAAGCGTCTTGATCTATCTCTATAGATCTTGATGCCTAATATATATGCAGCTTCACCGAGGTCTTTGATTGAAAAACTCTTATTCAAGTATCCCTTTATGCTATCCAGAAAATCTATATCATTTCCAATTAACAATATGTCATCCACATATAATATCAAAAATGCTACTGAGCTCCCACTCACTTTCTTGTAAATACAGGCTTCTCCAAAAGTCTGTATAAAACCAAATGCTTTGATCACACTATCAAAGCGTTTATTCCAACTCCGAGAGGCTTGCACCAGTCCATAAATGGATCGCTGGAGCTTGCACACTTTGTCAGCTCCCTTTGGATCGACAAAACCTTCCGGTTGCATCATATACAACTCTTCTTCCAGAAATCCATTCAGGAATGCAGTTTTGACATCCATTTGCCAAATTTCATAATCATAAAATGTGGCAATTGCTAACATGATTCGGACAGATTTAAGCATCGCTACGGGTGAGAAGGTCTCATCGTAGTCAATCCCTTGAACTTGTAGAAAACCTTTCGCAACAAGTCGAGCTTTATAGACAGTAACATTATCGTCAGCGTCAGTCTTCTTCTTGAGATCCATTTATTTTCAATGGCTTGCCGATCATCGGGCAAGTCAACCAAAGTCCATACTTTGTTCTCATACATGGATCCCATCTCGGATTTCATGGCCTCAAGCCATTTTGCGGAATCTGGGCTCACCATTGCTTCTTCATAGTTCGTAGGTTCGTCATGGTCTAGTAACATAACCTCCAGAACAGGATTACCGTACCACTCTGGTGCGGATCTTAATCTGGTTGACCTACGAGGTTCAGTAATAACTTGATCTGAAGTTTCATGATCATTATCATTAACTTCCTCACTAATTGGTGTAGGTGTCGCAGAAACTGATTTCTGTGATGATCTACTTTCCAATAAGGGAGCAGGTACAGTTACCTCATCAAGTTCTACTTTCCTCCCACTCACTTCTTTCGAGAGAAACTCCTTCTCTAGAAAGGATCCATTCTTAGCAACGAATGTCTTGCCTTCGGATCTGTGATAGAAGGTGTACCCAACAGTCTCCTTTGGGTATTCTATGAAGACACATTTCTCCGATTTAGGTTCGAGCTTATCAGGTTGAAGTTTCTTCACATAAGCATCGCAACCCCAAACTTTAAGATACGATAACTTTGGTTTCTTGCCAAACCATAGTTCATAAGGTGTCGTTTCAACGGATTTTGATGGTGCCCTATTTAGAGTGAATGCAGCCGTCTCTAAAGCATAACCCCAAAACGATAGCGGTAAATCAGTAAGAGACATCATAGATCGCACCATATCTAATAAAGTACGATTACGACGTTCGGACACACCATTACGTTGTGGTGTTTCGGGTGGCGTGAGTTGCGAAACTATTCTGCATTGTTTCAAATGTAGGCCAAACTCGTAACTCAAATATTCTCCTCCACGATCTGATCGTAGAAACTTTATTTTCTTGTTACGATGATTTTCAACTTTGCTCTGAAATTCTTTGAACTTTTCAAATGTTTCAGACTTATGTTTCATTAAGTAGATATACCCATATCTGCTCAAATCCTCTGTGAAGGTGAGAAAATAACGATATCCGTCACGAGCCTCAATATTCATCGGACCACATACATCTGTATGTATGATTTCCAACAAATTAGTTGCTCTCTCCATAGTACCAGAGAACGGTGTTTTAGTCATCTTGCCCATGAGACACGGTTCGCAAGTGCCAAGTGATTCATAATCAAGTGATTCCAAAAGTCCATCATTATGGAGTTTCTTCATGCGCTTTACACCGATATGACCTAAACGGCAGTGCCACAAATAAGTTGCACTATCATTATCAACTCTGCATCTTTTGGCTTCGACATCATGAATATGTGTGTCACTACTACCGAGATTCATTAAAAATAGACCACTCTTCAAGGGTGCATGACCATAAAAGATATTACTCATATAAATAGAACAACCATTATTCTCTGATTTAAATGAATAACCGTCTCGCATCAAACAAGATCCAGATATAATGTTCATGCTCAACGCTGGCACCAAATAACAATTATTTAGGTCTAATACTAATCCCGAAGGTAGATGTAGAGGTAGCGTGCCGACGGCGATCACATCGACTTTGGAACCATTTCCCACGCGCATCGTCACCTCGTCCTTAACCAATCTTCGCTTAATCCGTAGCCCCTGTTTCGAGTTGCAAATATTAGCAACAGAACCAGTATCAAATACCCAGGTGCTACTGCGAGCATTAGTAAGGTACACATCAATAACATGTATATCACATATACCTTTGTTCACCTTGCCATCCTTCTTATCCGCCAAATACTTGGGGCAGTTCCGCTTCCAGTGACCAGTCTGCTTGCAGTAGAAGCACTCAGTCTCAGGCTTAGGTCCAGACTTGGGTTTCTTCTCCTGAACAGCAACTTGCTTGCTGTTCTTCTTGAAGTTCCCCTTCTTCTTCCCTTTGCCCTTTTTCTTGAAACTAGTGGTCTTATTGACCATCAACACTTGATGCTCCTTTTTTGATTTCTACCTCCGCTGCCTTTAGCATTGCGAAGAGCTCGGGAATTGTCTTATTCATCCCTTGCATGTTATAGTTCATCATGAAGCTCTTGTATCTTGGTGGCAGTGATTGTAGAATTCTGTCAATGACGCTATCATCCGGAAGATTAACTCCCAGTTGAATCAAGTGATTATTATACCCAGACATTTTGAGTATATGCTCACTGACAGAACTATTCTCTTCCATCTTGCAGCTGTAGAACTTATTGGAGACTTCATATATCTCAATCCGGGCATTTGCTTGAAATATTAACTTCAACTCCTGGAACATCTCATATGCTCCATGACGTTCAAAACGTCGTTGAAGACCCGGTTCTAACCGTAAAGCATGGCACACTGAACTATCGAGTAGTCATCAGCTTTGCTTTGCCAGACGTTCATAACTTCTGGTGTTGCTCTTGCAGCAGGCCTGGCACCCAGTGGTGCTTCCAGGACGTAATTCTTCTATGCAGCAATGAGGATAATCCTCAAGTTACGGACCCAGTCCGTGTAATTGCTACCATCATCTTTCAACTTTGTTTTCTCAAGGAACGCATTAAAATTCAACGGAACAATAGCACGGGCCATCTATCTACAATTAACATAGACAAGCAAGATACTATCAGGTACTAAGTTCATGATAAATTTAAGTTCTACTAATCATATTACTTAAGAACTCCCACTTAGATAGACATCTCTCTAATCATCTAAGTGATTACGTGATCCAAATCAACTAAACCATAACCAATCATCACGTGAAATGAAGTAGTTTTCAATGGTGAACATCACTATGTTGATCATATCTACTATACGATTCACGCTCGACCTTTCGGTCTCAGTGTTTCGAGGCCATATCTGCATATGCTAGGCTCGTCAAGTTTAACCTGAGTATTCCGCGTGTGCAACTGTTTTGCACCCGTTGTAATTGAACGTAGAGCCTATCACACCCGATCATCACGTGGTGTCTCAGCACGAAGAACTTTTGCAACGGTGCATACTCAGGGAGAACACTTTAATCTTGAAATTTTAGTGAGAGATCATCTTATAATGCTACCGTCAATCAAAGCAAGATAAGATGCATAAAAGATAAACATCACATGCAATCAATATAAGTGATATGATATGGCCATCATCATCTTGTGCTTGTGATCTCCATCTCCGAAGCACCGTCATGATCACCATCGTCACTGGCGCGACACCTTGATCTCCATCGTAGCATCATTGTCGTCTCGCCAACTATTGCTTTTACGACTATTGCTACCTCTTAGTGATAAAGTAAAACAATTACATGGCGATTGCATTGCATACAATAAAGCGACAACCATATGGCTCCTGCCAGTTGCCGATAACTCGGTTACAAAACATGATCATCTCATACAATAAAATATAGCATCATGTCTTGACCATATCACATCACAACATGCCCTGCAAAAACAAGTTAGACGTCCTCTACTTTGTTGTTGCAAGTTTTATGTGGCTGCTACGGGCTTAGCAAGAACCGTTCTTACCTACGCATCAAAACCACAACGATAGTTTGTCAAGTTGGTGCTGTTTTAACCTTCGCAAGGACCGGGCGTAGCCACACTCGGTTCAACTAAAGTGAGAGAGACAGACACCCGCCAGTCACCTTTAAGCAACGAGTGCTCGCAACGGTGAAACCAGTCTCGCGTAAGCGTACGCGTAATGTCGGTCCGGGCCGCTTCATCTCACAACACCGCCGAACCAAAATATGACATGCCGGTAAGCAGTATGACTTATATCACCCACAACTCACTTGTGTTCTAATCGTGCATATAACATTAACGCATAAAACCAGGCTCAGATGCCACTGTTGGGGAACGTAGTAATTTCAAAAAAAATTCCTACGCACACGCAAGATCATGGTGATGCATAGCAACGAGAGGGGAGAGTGTTGTCCACGTACCCTCGTAGACCGAAAGCGGAAGCGTTAACACAACACGGTTGATGTAGTCGTACCTCTTCACGATCCGACCGATCAAGTACCGAACGCACGGCACCTCTGAGTTCAGCACACGTTCAGCTCGATGACGTCCCTCAAACTCCGATCCAGCCGAGTGTTGAGGGAGAGTTTCATCAGCACGACGGCGTGGTGACGATGATGATGTTCTACCGACGCAGGGCTTCGCCTAAGCACCGCTATGATATTATCAAGGTGTAATATGGTGGAGGGGGGCACCGCACACTGCTAAAAGATCGTTGATCAATTGTGTGTTTAGAGGTGCCCCCCTGCCCCCGTATATAAAGGAGCAAGGGGGGGTTTCGGCCGGCCTAGAGGAGAGGCGCGCCAGGAGGAGTCCTACTCCTACCGGGAGTAGGACTCCCCCCTTTTCCATGTTGGACTAGGAGAGAAAGGGGGAAGAGGTGGAGGGGAGGAAGGAAGGGGGGGCGCCGCCCCCCTCTCCTTGTCCTATTCGGACTGGGGGGGGGAGGGGCGCGCGGCCCTGCCCTGGCCTCCTATCCTCTCTTCCACCTAGGCCCATTAACTTACCGGGGGGTTCCGGTAACCTCCCGGTACTCCGGAAAAATCCCGATTTCACCCGGAACACTTCCGATGTCCAAACATAGGCTTCCAATATATCAATCTTTATGTCTCGACCATTTCGAGACTCCTAGTCATGTCCCTGATCACATCCGGGACTCCGAACAACCTTCGGTACATCAAAACATATAAACTCATAATATAACTGTCATCGTAACGTTAAGCGTGCGGACCCTACGGGTTCGAGAACTATGTAGACATGACCGAGACACCTCTCCGGTCAATAACCAATAGCGGAACCTAGATGCTCATATTGGTTCCCACATATTCTACGAAGATCTTTATCGGTCAGACCGCATAACAACATACGTTGTTCCCTTTGTCATCAGTATGTTACTTGCCCGAGATTCGATCGTCGGTATCTCGATACCTAGTTCAATCTCGTTACCGGCAAGTCTCTTTACTCGTTCCGTAATACATCATCCCGCAACTAACTCATTAGTCACAATGCTTGCAAGGCTTATAGTGATGTGTATTACTGAGTGGGCCCAGAGATACCTCTCCGACAATCGGAGTGACAAATCCTAATCTCGAAATACGCCAACCCAACAAGTACCTTTGGAGACACCTTTAGAGCACCTTTATAATCACCCAGTTACGTTGTGACGTTTGGTAGCACACAAAGTGTTCCTCCGGTAAACGGGAGTTGCATAATCTCATAGTCATAGGAACATGTATAAGTCATGAAGAAAGCAATAGCAACATACTAAACGATCGAGTGCTAAGCTAACGGAATGGGTCAAGTCAATCACATCATTCTCCTAATGATGTGATCCCGTTAATCAAATGACAACTCATGTCTATGGCGAGGAAACACAACCATCTTTGATCAACGAGCTAGTCAAGTAGAGGCATACTAGTGACACTCTGTTTGTCTATGTATTCACACATGTATTATGTTTCCGGTTAATACAATTCTAGCATGAATAATAAACATTTATCATGATATAAGGAAATAAATAATAACTTTATTATTGCCTCTAGGGCATATTTCCTTCACCGAGGAGGGCACAACCCACCAGGGCGCGCCTGGGCTCCACGGCACACCCAGGTGGGTTGTGCCCACCTGGTGGCCCCCCTCTAGTACTTATTGGCTGCAATATTTCTTATATATTCCATAAAAAATCTCCGTAAAGTTTTAGCTCATTTGGAGTTGTGCAGAATAGGTAGCCTGACGTAGCTTTTTCAGGTCCAGAGTTCCAGCCATCGGAATTCTCCCTCTTTGTGTGAACCTTGCATATTATGAGAGAAAAGGCATTAGAATTACTCCAAAAGGCATTATTATACATAAAAACAATATATAACAGTAGGAAACATGATGCAAAATGGACGTATCAACTCGCCCAAGCTTAGACCTCGGCTGTCCTCAAGCGAAAACCAAAATCGAAAGACATGTCCTCATGCTTAGAGAGAGAGGTGTCCATAAAAACAAAATACGGACATAGAAGCATCATGTATATTATTATAACAGCAACAAACTTTAACATAAAACTTTTATCATAGAACTTTCATCATAGACTTCTCATGAATAAGTAACAATTCGTCACAACATCGAAGTATAAAGCATAAACTCTATTGGAAACCAACAAACTATGTTCTCAGTCAACTTTGCAACTACAATTCATCATCTTTTCAGGAAGGGTCACATATCGGAGCCTTTTTGGCAAGTCCACATACTCAACCATCATATAGTCTTCTATGATTGCTAACACTCACCACATACACATGAGCAAAATGTTTCAACCGGACACAAAGAAAGATAGGGGCTTATAATTTCGCCTCCCAACGTATTCATCTCATGGGTGATGCCAACAATAATAACGCATGCTACCCATATCCAACTGGATATATGTGCCTATATCTTTCCTCACCACATGATGCTTGCCAAAAGAGAAAATAAAAAGGAATAGAGAGCAAAACTTTGACTCTTGCATAAAAGTAAAAGATAGGCCCTTGCAGAGGGAAGCAGAGGTTGCCATGCGCTTTTTGTTTGTATGCTCAATCTCTTCGTGCAAAAGAACAACATGTTATATTGCCCCTTATGATAGCAACCTTTATTATGCAGTCTGTCGCTTTTATTCTTTGCCATCACAAGTTCGTACAAGGCTCAATTTTCTCTTACACTAAATGATCTAACACTTTTAGAAGAAATTTTTATTTCCTTATTGCACCGATGGCAACTTACTTGAAGGATCTTACTCAATCCATAGGTTGGTATGGTGGACTCGTAAAACAAGATTTGGTTTTAAGGGTTTTTGGATGCACAAGTAGTATCTCTACTTAGTGCGGAATTTTTGGCTAGCAAAGATGGGGGACAAGCACCACATGTGAAGGATCTATGACAATATAACTTCTATGTGAACATGAACAAACATAAATCATTACGTTGTCTTCCTTGTCCAACATCAACAATTTTGGCATATAATAATTTGATGGGGGCTCACAATCACAAAAGATGTCCAAGATAGTGTATTTGCATGTGAATCTTCTCTTCCCTTATTAATACTTTCATGAATTGCATCATTGACCAATGCTATGTTTGTAAATCTCCAATAAAATTTTCTACTTATACTCTTCCTTATGTGATGTCATTATTTACCATAAGATTAGCATATGATCTTTTTCATTTATTTCCTTTCTTTTTATTGAAACATGAAAGTAAAGAAAGCAAAACTCAAACTAAACTTTATTATATATCTCGCACACGACTACAAGGATAGATCACTAAGCAAACTCTCAAAAAGAAAGGATCAAACTAAACTTTTATTCATCTAAAGCAAAAGATGACTATGGATCAAACTAAGATATGTAAATGCAAAAGATAGTGGAGGTGATACGATACCGGGGCACCTCCCCCAAGCTTGGCACAAGCCAAGGGGAGTGCCCATACCCGATACTCAATTTTATTTTGGTGATGAGGAAGGAGGTGGTGGTGATGAAGTAGTAGCGATCTTATCCTCGGGTTTCCATGGCAGAGGCTCACCATCATTAGAGGAGGAGTGAGTCTCACGAGTCCTGAAACTGGCAGCCAATCTCATACCTTTAAACCTTGCCTCGTATTCAAAGACTTGGTTTTGGAGATCGTAGATCTGTCTTTGGAGGAAGTTGATTTTCTCATCGAAGGTGAAGTCGATGTCCTTCATGGATTTGCCATCCACCTTGAGATCGCGGGTGTAGTCCACGATCATGAGGTGATTGGCATCGAGTCCACGTTCCACCATCCCCTTGCACTGGAAGACCTCCTGCTCCATAGCTTCAAGCCTGGCCTCCATGGTTCCCGTCCCTTTGGGACCTTGCACATCGCGAATGTGAAGCACCCCCTCATGCATCTGGATAGCCTGAGGGTGCTGCATCACCTCCCGCAAATATGGGTTGATGACGTTCTCGAAGAACTTGTCCTTGGAGGAGTGTGAAGCGGCCATGGTAGATTTGATCTGTCAGAAAACAGCAAGGAAAAGAAAATAGGAGATTTCTTTGTGATACGGTGGTCAATAGGTTCGGGGGTATATAAAGATTTTTTATCTTGGGAAAGAAGCAAACGGAAGAAAAACGGAGTCCGGATGGTACCTGAGGTGGGCACAACCCTCCTGGGCGCGCCTAGCAAGCCAGGCGCGCCCTGGTGTCTTGTGCTCACCAGGGTGCCTTCCTGGTAGTTTCTTATTTTCCTAATTTTTTACATATTCCAAATCTGACAAATTTTTTTTGCGGATTTTTCGTAGTCCGTTTACTTAGCGTATCACGTACCTCCTCTTTTTCACGATTCTGGAGTGTTCCAGAAGGTTTCCTTTATGTGTTCTTCTGGTGTCATAGTTTGGATAATATATTTTTCAACATTAATGGGTGTACCTGAGATATAATGTTTTATTCTTTGCCCATTAACAACCTTCAGGTTGGTACCTTTGGCATTATTTATTTTGATAGCTCCAGATCGATAAACCTCCTCGATAACATAGGGTCCTTCCCATTTGGAGAGGAGTTTTCCTGCAAAGAATCTGAAACGAGAGTTGTACAAAAGAACATATTCTCCAACTTTGAACTCATGCTTTTGGATTCTTTTATCATGCCATCTTTTGACTTTTTCTTTAAATAACTTGGCATTTTCATAAGCTTGGGTTCTCGATTCATCTAGTGAGCTGATATGAAATAACCTCTTCTCACCAGCAAGTTTAGAATCATAGTTGAGTTCTTTAATTGCCCAATAAGCTTTATGTTCTAACTCAAGAGGCAAGTGACAAGATTTTCCATAAACCATTTTATAAGGAGACATACCCATAGGATTTTTATATGCTGTTCTATAAGCCCAAAGTGCATCATCTAATTTCTTAGACCAATTCTTCCGGGACCTATTGACAGTCTTTTGTAAAATTAATTTATTTCTCTATTGCTAAGTTCAACTTGACCACTAGACTAAGGATGATAAGGTGATGCAATTCTATGGTTAACATCATACTTGGCAAGCATTTTATGGAAATCACTATGAATAAAATGTGAACCACCATTAGTCATTAAATATCAAGGGACTCCAAACCTTGGGAAAATAACTTCCTTAAGTATTTTAATAGAGGTTTTGTGATCAACACTACTAGTTGGAATAGCTTCTACCCAGTTAGTAGTAACATAATCAATAGCAACCAAAATATGTGTATACCCATTAGAGGAAGGAAAAGGTCCCATATAATCAAATCCCCAAACATCAAATGGTTCAACATCAAGAGAATAATTCGTAGGCATTTCCCGATGCTTACCAATTACCAATTCTTTGACATTCATCACAAGATAAAACAAACTTACAGGCATCCTTGAAGAGAGTAGGCCAATAAAATCCAAATTGCAATATCCTGTGAGCAGTTCTATCTCCCGCATGATGCCCTCCATAAGCTTCGGAGTGACATTTCCGTAGGATTTATCCCTGTTCATGCTCAGGTACACAACGTCTAATAATACCATCTACTCATTCTTTATAAAGATGTGGGTCATCCAAAAAGTAATGTCTTAAATCATAAAAGAATTTTTTCTTTTGTTGGTATCTGAAACTAGGTGGTATATATTTAGCAACAATGTAATTAGCATAGTCAGCAAACCAATGAGTGTTATGAGAAACATTTATTGCAGCTAATTGTTCATCAGGAAAACTATCGTTAATAGGTTGTGGGTCATCAAGAATATTTTCTAGCCTAGACAAGTTGTCAGCCACGGGTGAGGGAGTCCTGGATTAGGGGGTCCTCGGACAGCCGGACTATATCCTTTAGCCGGACTGTTGGACTATGAAGATACAAGATTGAAGACTTCATCCCGTGTCCGGATGGGACTCTCCTTGGCGTGGAAGGCAAGCTTGGCAATACGGATATGTAGATCTCCTCCCTTGTAACCGACTCTGTGTAACCCTAGCCCCCTCCGGTGTCTATATAAACCGGAGGGTTTAGTCCGTAGGACAACAACAATCATACCATAGGCTAGCTTCTAGGGTTTAGCCTCTACGATCTCGTGGTAGATCAACTCTTGTAATACTCATATCATCAAGATCAATCAAGAAGGAAGTAGGGTATTACCTCCATCGCGAGGGCCCGAACCTGGGTAAACATCGTGTCCCCTGCCTCCTGTTACCATCCGCCTTAGACGCACAGTTTGGGACCCCCTATCCGAGATCCGCCGGTTTTGACACCGACATTGGTGCTTTCATTGAGAGTTCCACTGCGCCGTCATCATAAGGAGGGATGGCTCGTCTCCTTGTCAAGGACAACATCACCTCTGGGGGAGCCCTGGCTGTAGGCCAAACTCCCCGACTAGGCGGCTTCGTCATGACCGCCCGTTCGGCCACTGAGCCGACGATGACTTCTCGGGTCATCAAAAACGGTCTCCACGTCAGCTCAAAATTCGCCGAGGAGATGGATCCAATGGAGCTCTCTTCTTTGAATGAGCTCTTGGATCGCATCGCCGCCTTGGGAGTCGCTATGGACTATGATCGGATCGGGCTTACACCCGACCAAAGGGAGATTAACTCTCCGCCGATCACCCATCAGATAGCGGTGGTGGAGGAGCAACGCAACAATTCTTCCTCTATCTTGAGGACAAGCTATGTCCGGATTCCCGAGCTCTCTAAGCCGGATACCCGTCTACAGGAGGACATGGCCCAAGCTCTGAACCTAGAATCAGACAGCGAGCCAGACCTATTGGGCAACAAACAGGAGCCCGAACTTTCAAAATTGGAAACTCCGCCACTCCCGGGTCTCAGATCGGGTCAGGGTTCGGACCTAAATCTACCCACCCACCCAGATATAAGTGATCTTTCCCACATTAGACAAGAGCCCCAAGAAACAGTACATCACTATTGGGCCAGATTCCTCCTTGTAATGAGCAAGGCCAGGGACTGTCGCGAGGAAGACGCAATTTCATTCTTTTGCAAAAATTGCACGGACAAGGGAATCCTCAACACCATAAGTCGCCGTGACATAGCACACTTCGCTGACTTGGCGGCCATAGTACAGAAGTACTGTGCGATGGAAAGCACCTGGAAAACCCAAACAAAATTCTGGGATCCTCCGGCTCTCACTAAACCCCCCGTCCGAATTAAAAGGGTGTACTCTCATAAATCACCTGATCCAGTTACAAAGAAACAAAAGCCCACTACAAGGCGTGGAACCGTACTGGAGGGATGGCTCAACGGGCCATGCAAAATTCACAGTACAGCGGATACCATACCAACACACAACCTTAGAGCATGTTGGGTACTCCGGCAGGTGGCCAAGAGCGGTGAGGATATCCTTATCAACAATACCGCAGAGCACCATCCCGTGGAGAGCAACAATACAGTATTGACAGTCTTCGAGACCTTCGCCTCAAATAATAGGCGTAAGAGAGCACTCCGCAGCCTTGCCGAAGTCGGCCACGTAGCAGCAATAAATCCATGGAGCGACACGGCTATCACCTTC
This sequence comes from Triticum aestivum, assembly GCF_018294505.1. Taxonomy (NCBI): domain Eukaryota; kingdom Viridiplantae; phylum Streptophyta; class Magnoliopsida; order Poales; family Poaceae; genus Triticum; species Triticum aestivum. Next base: position 172,704,802 of record NC_057811.1, read on the forward strand.
AATGCCAGTGACGAACCTAAATTCTGAACAGCCCGAGCACCAGCCGCCTTGGTCCTTAGTCCAATTGTTGACGGCTTCCGGCTTACTAAAGTGCTCATGGACGGCGGCAGCGGACTAAACCTCATCTATGAGGAGACCCTTCGAAAAATGGAAATAGGCAGAAGCCGCATTGAGCAAAGCAGCACGACCTTCAGAGGAATCATCCCTAGTCGGGAGGCACGATGTGCTGGCAAAATCACACTAGATGTGGTATTCGGCACGCCGGAGAATTATAGGTCCGAAGAAATCACATTCCAAGTAGCCCCGTTCAATAGTGGATACCACGCCCTTCTAGGGCGGGAGGCATTCACGATCTTCCAAGCTATACCCCATTACGGGTACATGAAGCTCAAAATGCCCGGACCCAATGGAATCATCACTCTAGCTAGTGATCCGGACATAGCACTCTGCGCCGAAAATAAAACAGCCGCACTGGTCCTCGAGGTGTTAACCGAAGCCCTCGCGGCCGAGGAATTAACTGCGCTGCGCTCCACAGTGGACAGGGATGACGTGATACTCGATAAAAGATCCAAGTCCACCTCTTTTAAACCAGCGGATGAAATAGTCAAATTCCAAGTCCATCCAACGGACCCTACAAAAACAGCATCCATCGGGGCACAGTTAAACCCCATAGTAGACGCTGCACTACAGGAGTTCTTGCGCGAGAATTGGGACATCTTTGCCTGGCATCCTTCAGACATGCCAGGAATCCCACGCAGGCTGGCCGAGCATAGCCTTAACATCCTAAAGGGATTCAAGCCGGTCAAGCAAACTCTTCGGCGCTTCTCTGAGCCTAAGAGACAAGCCATGGGAGAGGAGCTAGCCAAGTTACTGGAGGCCGGATTCATTCGAGAAATAAAACATCCGGACTGGCTAGCAAACCAGGTGATGGTACCAAAGAAGGACAAATCCTGGCGCCTATGCGTCGACTTCAAGGACCTTAATAAGGCTTGCCCAAAGGATCCCTTCCCCCTCCCTCGCATCGATCAAATTATCGACGCTACCGCAGGACACGACTCATTGTGTTTCCTCGATGCATACTCCGGATACCACCAAATTAAGATGGCGGAGTCCGATCAAGCCGCAACGGCATTTATCACTCCATACGGCCCCTTCTGTTTTAACACCATGCCTTTCGGGCTCAAAAACGCCGGTGCAACCTATCAACGCATGATTCAGACATGCTTGGAGACACAGATTGGCAAAACAGTGGAGGCATACGTACACGATGTGGTCATTAAAACCAGACACGTCGAATCCTTAATAGACGACTTGAGGCTCACGTTCGATAATCTCCGAACATACGACATCAAGCTCAATCCGGAAAAATGCGTCTTCGGTGTGCCCGCCGGAAAGCTCTTAGGCTTCATAGTCTCTAATAGAGGAATCGAAGCAAACCCGGCTAAAATCCGAGCTCTGTCACAGTTGGCTATCCCAACAGACCTCAAGCAAATCCAGAAACTAACTGGATGCGTGGCTGCCTTAAGCCACTTTATCTCCCGATTAGGAGAAAAGGCACTACCCCTTTATCGCCTCCTGCGACGCACCGAACATTTCAAGTGGACGGATGCGGCCACGGCAGGATTAGAAGAAATAAAAGCCATTTTGGCCACGAACCCAATCCTGGCTGCACCTAACGTCGGCGAACCAATGCTGCTATATATAGCGGCAACACACGAAGTCGTAAGGGCAGTGCTCGTCGTCGAACGAGAGATGGACGGACATAAGTTCCCGCTTCAAAAGCCGGTATACTATGTATCCACTGTCCTCACTCCATGCAAATCACGGTACCCACATTATCAAAAGATAGCATATGCGGTCTTCATGGCATCCCGGAAACTACGACACTACTTTCAAGAGTGTTCAATTACGGTGGCCTCTAAAGTACCACTCAACGACATAATAAACAACCGCGAGTGTCGGTGTCAAAACCGGCGGATCTCGGGTAGGGGGTCCCGAACTGTGCGTCTAAGGCGGATGGTAACAGGAGGCGGGGGACACGATGTTTACCCAGGTTCGGGCACTCTCGATGGAGGTAATACCCTAGTTCCTGCTTGATTGATCTTGATGATATGAGTATTACAAGAGTTGATCTACCACGAGATCGTAGAGGCTAAACCCTAGAAGCTAGCCTATGGTATGATTGTCGTTGTCCTACGGACTAAACCCTCCGGTTTATATAGACACCGGAGGGGGCTAGGGTTACACAGAGTCAGTTACAAGGGAGGAGACCTACATATCCGTATCGCCAAGCTTGCCTTCCACGCCAAGGAGAGTCCCATCCGGACACGGGACGAAGTCTTCAATCTTGTATCTTCATGGTCCAACAGTCCGGCCAAAGGATATAGTCCGGCTGTCCGAGGACCCCCTAATCTAGGACTCCCTCAGTAGCCCCTGAACCAGGCTTCAATGATGATGAGTTCGGCGCGCAGATTGTCTTCGACATTGCAAGGCGGGTTCCTCCTCCGAATACTCCATAGAAGATTTTGAACACAAGGATAGTGTCCGGCTCTACAAAACAAGTTCCACAGACCACCGTAGAGAGAATAATATTTCTACAAATCTAATCTGCTGACGACTTTTCATAACGTGACATCACCCCATGGCCTGATCATCATTCGAACCGTTTTTCTCAATCAGCCTGCCACTGCACGCTTTGCGAGGCGATTTTATTGGCATGTCTTGTCGAAGCAGAGATCGTGTCCCCCTTATTACGGGATTCTCATCAATATGGATGTGGGTAACCCAATCGTGCCCGTTGGTATGACTCCTCGATTTTAGGGAAGTCCCAAACGGCCACGAGGAGGACGCTTGATATTCACCCTCTTTATAGAGAGGCCAAGTCCTGTCCTTTTTCTTCTCGCACTCAATCGAATCCTTCCCCCACCTCGAGTTCCAACACCCAAGGCTCAGGTCAAGCGCTTCGGACCTTCAACCATGTCCGGATCCAACCTTCAAGGTCGGTGGATGCCCTCCTCTGTGACAGAGGAGGACATCAAGAAGCTAAGAGAGGCTAGGTATTTGACCGCCGAAATCTCGCACAGGCTACCTGCTCGAGGGCAGATCATTCCCACTCCCGAACCCGGCGAGAGCATCGTATTCATCTCTCACTTCCTCTGAGGGCTAGGCCTTGTTCTAGATCCCTTTGTTAGGGGGCTCATGTTCTATTACGGCTGGATTTCCATGACCTGGCCCCGAATTCCATCCTTCACATTTCGTCGTTCATCATCGTGTGTGAGGCCTTCCTCCACGTCACCCCGCACTTTGGCTTGTGGCTCAAGACCTTTAATATAGAGCCAAAGACGATTAATGGGCGACACGCAGAATGCGGAGGAGCCGTAATAAGCAAAGGCGCCGATGTTCCATGGCCAAAGGGTTCCTTCCCAGAGGTATCCAGCTTATGGCAACGGGAGTGGTTTTACATCACAGCTCCCGCAGTACTAAGTGGGTGGCCGCCCCTGCCTTTCGCTCTGGCCCCCCGCCACAACTGACGTCATGGATCAATAAGGGGCCGGACTGGGGGCCAGTAAATGACGTGCCGATATTGCAGAGTCGCATCCGAGATCACCTCGAGAGAGATGTCAGCCTGGTCACGGTAATGCAAGTCATGCTAGTTCGTCGAGTCCTGCCTTGCAAACATCGACCTCTCCGTATGTGGGAGTTCAACCCAGAAGGACCGCGAGCTATTCAGCACTTCCTCGGCATGACGCTCAAAGAGATGTACAAATTGTTCTTCGGACCACAAATAAGGTGTCCGGACACCATCGAGGATGCGGGTCTGAGCTGCAATCGTCCAGATACCCAAGTAAGTAGTCCTTTGGCCGAACACGTTGTCTCTTTATTTACCACAACATCATTTTGAAAAGTTGCTCTTTGACCAGGACTGGGTAAAAAGGCGAAGATGATCAGGTGTTCGGCCCCCCTTCCCGAAGGCCAGCAGATCCAGTACTGGCCAGAATGCTTGAGCTGGCGCCTTATCAGGCGCCCTTAGGGGAAGATAAAGGGGGAATAAAGAGGCTGAAAGTGGGCCTCGCTCATTATTCATCCAATACGGGGGAATTAGCGCCTCCACGAAGGAGGATAATCGGGGAGAAGAATCTAAAATTCCCTCTCCCCGGGGAAGGAAGAGGACCACCTCTGAAGACTTGGAAATAATGGTTTCCAAACGAGGGAAGAAATCTTCGCCAGAGGGTCCTGTCCCGGAGGGTGCCCTTGCCGCACAGTGTCGACAAGGGGATCAGCCCTCCACCGAGCTGTAAGTAAACAAAAAGTACTTAATAGTAAAAATATCCTGCTATACTTCTGAGGACAATAACCGAAGCATATATCTTGTAGTTCCGATCGTAGCCCTTCTCGACAGAGTTCGTCTTCGGGGGATCTTCTTCCGGAGATGATGGAGAGAGAAACACCTCCCCATGCCTCCCCGCCTCATGAGGCGGGCGACCCTGAGGTGTCGTCACGGAGGATTTCTCCTGATCCGCCAAGGCCAGAGGTAATCCTTCGGCCACCCGAAGTCCGGAGTATTCGGCTCTTAAAGAGAGCAACAGAAAGAGGCCGGGACCGTCCGGTGTGCGACCCGACGCACTGAAGGATCTTCTGGAGCAAGTGGCTATCTCAGAAGCGCATCGTACGCTAATGGCTACGGTGGTTGAGAGGATTTCATCCGCCGAAAGCGGGCCGCATAAAGCTTTTATGAGCCTACCGAGAGGCTTTGAGGTACGCAAAGTAGTATATGTTTTTGATGGTACCGCACACGCTAGGTGTGCCATATGCAGATAGTAGCCCCTGAGACTCTGCTTGCTGTCGAAAACGGCGGCAAACAGAGGATCATAGTCCCAGGTAATAATCATGCCGCCTTCATATGCAGGTGGCGGAAGGTCCGGTGGCTAGCTGGACTAGTGAGTTTGCCGAGCTGAAGCGGCAACTTGATGCGGCAGATGCCGACATCGTGCTTGTAAACAAGCGGCTCGACGAGGCACAGGGTATGTGATTTCTCCGGTGATCAACACATAGTAAGAGGAGCATGATGCTAGTATCTTTAATATGTTGTGACTGCAGATGCAGCTGCCGCCGGGGAGACCCTTCGGGCGGAACTTGCCTGAGCCAAGGAACAAGCCAGGAATAGTGATGCGGCCGCTCTAAAGGCGGTCGAAGAGCTGAGAGCCAAACAGGCTGCGCATTGCCAAAGCAAGGATAAAATAGCCAAGATGGCCGTTGAGTTGAAAGATGCCGCCGACCGTTACGAGCTGCTTGAAAAAGAAAGCCGAGCGAAGGCGACGGACCTGGAGAAGGCCATGGTAGCAGCCAAGGAAGCCCGCTCTAAAATCAGAGCGGCGAAGGAGGAGCTGCGTCAAGCTGGAGATATCGCGGCTGGGAAGCCCTTTTTGTTGCGGACGAAGTTTGGAGATCCAAAGTATGCCCTTCTCGATCAATTATGGAGTTCTGCGGACGCATACATGGATTTGGCAGCGAGTGCTGCTGATGCGGCCGAGTTTTTCAAAGATCAAAAAGATCGTGAAGTGGAAAAGCTGTTCTGGTCGCAGTTTAATGTTCCGGTGCAGCCGCTGCTGTTAAATGAGCGAATGACCGAGTGGGCCGAGCTCCATAGGTTGTCCGGGCGTGCCATGAGGTCTGTTGTGGACCATCTCTGGCTGGAAGGACCAAGGCCGAATATTTATTTTGGCTTAGTGCAACGATTCCTTGGTGTTGTGACGCATATCGACGCTATGAAGAGGTCGGCGTGCATAGAGGGTGCGCGGATGGCCCTTTCCCGTGTCAAGACATACTGGGCAGAGATGGAGGCCATCGCTATTGCAACCCAGAGTTTGGTCGTAGGCCGAGTATCGACCGAGCACTACTTTGAAGAAGTTCTCGAAGGCGCTCGTTTAATAGAGGCTCAGTGCTCGAAAAATGTTATGTTCTAGTGACATGTATCTCCATTGTAAGGACAATGTTATTTGAATTGTAAAGGCTGTGTTTATACTTTTGCCTGAAAGTATTATTATGCCTCCTGTGCAGCCGTTTATGTATATATATATATATGTCCTGAAAGTTTGCTGTCGTCGGCTTCAGCCCCCATGCATATAATGCGGGGGTATTCGCAAAAGCGCATCTTCACACTTGATCCAACGTCTTGGTCCATTAAGGAGGTGGTAGCGCGGCGAACGAGGCAATCAGACTATATTGCTTTAACACTTTCACTTGACCATAGGAGTTTGAAAGTGGGGCTACTATATAGCCCCTGGTATTTCCGCACTCATCCGAATTCGGGGCGCGTACGTACATGACCGGGAAAACTGGCCCTTCGTTAATGCGGAGGAATCCCGAAGATTTCGCAAAGTCATCGAGTGGTTGACCAGACTCGCACTTTATCATGACAGTCAGTTTTCGGCTTTTTCTACTGAGGTGTTCATCCGGATGAACTAGGGCACAATCGCAGTAGTTCTCCCGGTGCCACCTTAGCCGATAGAGCGGAACGTAAGGTAGCAAACACGGGAGCCGGGCAAACCCAACATTTGACCAAAGACATGATTTGGAGCTGATGCATATAAGGCCAAACTCGCGACGCCGAACACTCCCTAAGGTGTTCGGTCTTTATAACATATACCGGGCTGAGCAATGCCCTTGATAATGAACCCCAAGTGTCCAGGTACGTGCAATGTTCTGACGTGGCGAAATGCCAATAACGTCAGCATCCTTGTCGGTTATACTGAGTATCCGGAGGATGTGAAGCAACAAAAGACAGTAAAAAAGGTTTACGCAGGGTCTTAATCTAAAAAGAAACCTTTGAGCGGGTCCCTGCTGCACGTCTGCGCCTGTGTCTCCGTTGTGCCGTATCCTGGAAGGGTGTAGCACGATTGTCATCTGTAAAAGAGAAGAACTTAGGTGAAAGTTGTCGTGCGAAAAAATTAGTTATTCTCAATAAAGCATTAAAATTCAAGATAAGTAAAGTTGAGCCGAACTAGCCCTGTTTACACGCGGGAAGCCCCTGGTACCGTCTATGGGGGTATAACCATCAAACCAATCTCGGGTTTATCTAAGCTGTTATAGCTAGTAATGCGCCGGACTCGTCTAGCCGTGTCCGCAGTCTTGACGACCGATCATTTATCTTGGTTGGAGGGGCCGTTTAGTGTTCGGCTGTTAAAGCCGTCGCACATTCTTCCGCGCGTAAGGAACGCTCAATATTTCCACTAACTGTGATGGTGCCACGTGGACCGGGCATCTTAAGCTTAAGAGAAGCGTAATGCGGTACTGCATTAAAACGAGCAAAAGCTGCTCTTCCGAGTAGTGCTTGATAGCCACTTCGGAATGGAGCGATGTCGAAGGTTAGCTTTTCGCTTCGGAAGTTGTCGGGAGAACCGAATACAACCTCTAGTATTAGAGAGCCCGTGCAGCGGGCCTCTGGGCCTGGTATTACTCCCTTGAAGGTAGTATTACTGTGGCTGATTTTTGTCAGGTCTATCCCCATTTTGCGGACTATGTCCTGGTAAATTAGATTAAGACTACTGCCGCCGTCCATGAGGACTCGTGTGAGATGGTATCCGTTTATTATTGGGTCTAACATCAAGGCAGCCAATCCTTCGTGCCGGATGCTTGTCAGGTGATCCCTGCGATCAAAAGTGATCGGGCAGGCCAACCAGGGATTGAATTTCGGGGTGACGGGCTCTACAGCGCGTGTGTCTCGGAGTGCATGTTTGCTTCTCCTCTTCGTCACGTGGATCATGTTCACTATTTTGACCTCTGGTGGGAATTTTTTCTGTCCCCCAGTGCTTTGCTGGTGAGGCTCGTCCTCGTCTTCACTTGGTGTCTCCCTCCCCTTGTGTTCGGCGTTTAGCTTACCGGCCTGCTTGAAGACCCAGCATTCTCTGTGGGTGTGATTTGCAGGTTTATTGGGGGTGCCATGAATCTGACATAGTTTGTCTAGAATATTGTTTAGGCTGGACGGTCCATCTCTGCTGCCTTTGAAAGGCTTTTTCCGCTGACCCGGTCGAGAGCCCCTGAATCCGGCGTTTACCGCCGTGTTATCTGGGCTGTCTTCTTTATTTCGACGCTTGCTTTTACTGCGTCGTGGTTTTCCATTGCCATCCCTTACTTCGGATGTGCCTGGGTCGCTGGTGCTACTACGGGCTAGCCAGCTATCTTCGCCTGCGCAAAAGCGGGTCATGAGGCTTGTCAGGGCTGCCATTGTCCTCGGTTTTTCTTGGCCGAGGTGTCTGGCGAGCCATTCGTCTCGGACACTGTGTTTGAAAGCTGCTAAGGCTTCGGCGTCCGGGCAGTCGACGATTTGATTCTTCTTAGTGAGAAATCTGTTCCAAAGCTTTCGGGCTGACTCTCCGGGCTGTTGAATTATATGACTTAAATCGTCTGCATCCGGAGGTCGGACATAGGTCCCTTGAGAATTAGCCCGAAAAGCATCCTCAAGTTCCTCCCAACTCCCGATTGAGTTTTCGGGGAGGCTCTTCAGCCAGTGCCGAGCTGGTCCTTTCAGCTTGAGGGGCAAGTACATGATGGCGTGGAGATTGTCTCCGCGAGCCATATGGATATGGAGGATAAAGTCCTCAATCCAGACCCCAGGGTCTGTCGTTTCGTCGTACGCCTCTATGTTCACTGGTTTGAATCCTTCTGGAAATTCCTGGTCCAGCACCTCATCGGTGAAACATAGGGGGTGTGCGGCACCCCTGTATTTGGATGTGTCGTGGCGTTCTGACGGTTGTAGTATTCGGTTTTGGTTGTGCGCTGGAGCGCGTTTCCTAGATCCATAGATGGACCTGGTGATACCGGATTTTTGGCGCAAGTCCTCACGTAAATCGTGTGTCGACTTATGTGCGGCCCCGTTAGCCGCCCTATCGCGGCCACGAGGTGGTCGATCCGGCTGATCGACCATTTTATTCTTCGGCTGTATAGGCTCTACAGCCTCATCGTCGAACTCAGGCAACAGCTTGCGCTTTGGATAGCTCTTTGTATGGCGGCTACCACCGTACTTTTCTTCAGTGTCGAGCACTTTGTTCCATCTACTGTTGAGTGTATTCTGCGCGGCCTTAAGCCTTTGCTTCTACTTCTTCAGACTCCTCGCGGTGGCAATAAGCCTTCTACGAAGGTTCTCTTGTTCCAAGTGCCTTTCCGGGATGACGTGTGCATCGTCATCCGGACTGTTGTCCTCTCCGGAGAGAGGTTGATGAGTTTTATCCTCAGCGTCGACGTGTTCGGACAGCTGTTCCATACTATGTTTGCTGTTCGCTGGTTCATCCTGCTCTATTGCTGGATCAATGTTGTCGTCTCCTCTGGAGTCGACTTGGGTGTTATTTTCTCTTGCGCTGTTATCGCTGTTTTTGCCGAGGCGGGATTTGGAGCGGCGCCTACGCCGTCGCTTTGGTTGCTTCTCGAGGGAGCCATCCTTCGCTGCATCCTTCCGTTCCTCGTCATTGTTTTCTTTGGGTGTATCCACCATATATATATATATATATATATATATATATATATATATATATATATATATATATATATATCGTGTGATGAGGTGGCGGTCCAGCGCCCTGTGGGCGGTGGTTCCTGTTCGTCTCCTGCATCGTCGTCCATACCGTCGATGTCTTCGGAGTCGAAGTCGAGCATGTCGGTTAAATCGTCGACAGTGGCTACTAAGTGGGTGGTGGGTGGGGAGCGAATTTCCTCGCCATCCGCATCCCATTCTAGCTGCACATAGTTCGGCCAAGGTTCTCCTGATAAGGAGAGAGACCTTAATGAATTTAGCACATCGCCAAAAGGCGAGTGCTGAAAGATATCCGCGGAGGTAAACTCCATGATCGGTGCCCAATCAGATTCGATAGGCACAGACGCAGGCGGCTCGGAGCCCGTGGCCGGGGACGAATCCAATGGTTCGGCAACACGGCTCTCGTAAGGGGTGAAGTCAGTATTCGGCTCTATCGCCACCGAGAGTGCGGCCTCCATGGCGGGGTCTATCCACCCGTCCTCGGATGGCGCAATTTGTTCCAGATTAAGGGCCGGAGTAGTTGCAGGTGTGATCTCCCGAACACTGTCCGACGGCAGAGTTAAGTCATGCCCGTCGTGATTGTGCGGCGCACCTGCCATGGGTTCGAATCCGTCGAAGATCAAGTCTCTGCGGATGTCGGCATTATAGTTCAAGTTTCCGAACCAGACCTGATGGCCAGGGGCGTAGCTCTCGATCTGCTCCAGATGGCCAAGCGAATTGGCCCGCAGTACGAAGCCGCCGAATACGAAGATCTGTCCGGGGAGGAAAACCTCACCCTGGATCATATCGTTGCCGATGATTGAAGGAGCCATCAAGCCTTACGGTGACGGCACAGTGGAACTCTCAATGAAAGCACCAATGTCGGTGTCAAAACCGGCGGATCTCGGGTAGGGGGTCCTGAACTGTGCGTCTAAGGCGGATGGTAACAGGAGGCGGGGGACACGATGTTTACCCAGGTTCGGACCCTCTCGATGGAGGTAATACCCTACTTCCTGATTGATTGATCTTGATGATATGAGTATTACAAGAGTTGATCTACCACGAGATCGTAGAGGCTAAACCCTAGAAGCTAGCCTATGGTATGATTGTCGTTGTCCTACGGACTAAACCCTCCGGTTTATATAGACACCGGAGGGGGTTAGGGTTACACAGAGTTGGTTACAAGGGAGGAGATCTACATATCCGTATCGCCAAGCTTGCCTTCCATGCCAAGGAGAGTCCCATCCGGACACGGGACGAAGTCTTCAATCTTGTATCTTCATGGTCCAACAGTCCGGCCAAAGGATATAGTCCGGCTGTCCGAGGACCCCCTAATCCAGGACTCCCTCAGCGAGGCAACGGGCCGGATTGCTAAATGGGCTATTGAGCTCCTCCCGTTCGACATAATATACAAACCACGGCGAGCCATTAAGTCACAAGTCCTGGCTGATTTTGTCGCCGAATGGACAGAAGCCGAACTCCCTAAAGAGTACGGCGCGTACTCCAAATGGATTATGCACTTTGACGGCTCTAAAATGCTGGCTGGTCTAGGGGCCGGCGTCGTTCTGACGTCCCCCACCGGAGATACAGTCCAATACATACTCCAAATACTATACACAGATTCCAACAACGCGGCAAAATATGAGGCCCTGTTACATGGTCTCCGGATGGCAGTCTCCATGGGCATTCAACGCCTGGAGGTGCGTGGGGACTCGAACCTCGCAATATCTCAAATAAATGGAGACTTCGACGCCAAGGATCCAAAAATGGCAGCTTATCGCAACGCCGTCCTCAAAATGTCAGCTCGATTCGAGGGGCTTGAATTCCACCATGTGGCTCGGGAAAACAATCAGGCAGCGGATGTCCTCGCCCGCATCGGCGCTAAGCGTGACCCCGTCCCACCTAATATCTTCTTGGAAAGGCTGTTTAAGCCATCTGTGGTATGGGAAGGGGAGACCGGTAATAATAGTCTGGACCCGGCCACAACAACAGATACCGAACACTCTGACATAATTGGAGGCTCTGCCACCGAAATAACACCTTCCGCCCACGTAATAATGGCTGTCATCGCCCCGTGGACAGAACCATTCCTGGCCTACCTAACTAGGAAGGAACTACCCGAAGACCCAAACGAGGCACCCTGCATTGTGCGGCGGTCTAAAGCCTACAAGGTCCACGAGGGAGAGCTTTATAAGAAAAGCGCTACCGAAGTCCTTCAAAGGTGCATCTCCGAAGAAGAAGGGCGGCAACTTTTAGCAGAAATTCATGCTGGACTTGGCGGCCACCACGCCGCAGCTCGGTCCCTTGTAAGAAAGGCCTTCTGTACAGGTTTCTACTGGCCGACGGCCCGAGCAGACGCACATGACCTCGTTCAACGTTGCGTCGGTTGCCAGCTTTTTGCAAACCAAAGCCATATGCCACCTACCGCTCTCCAAACAATCCCGATTACTTGGCCCTTTGTGGTCTGGGGGCTTGATATGGTCGGACCCCTCAAAGGGGGAAGCCATAAGAAAACATACTTATTGGTCATGGTGGATAAATTCACCAAATGGATAGAAGTCAAACCAGTTAAAACGGCCGAATCCGGATCAGTGATAGACTTCATATCCGGGGTCGTACACCGTTATGGCGTCTCCCACAGCATCATCACCGATAACGGCTCGAACTTTACAGCCGACGAGGTAAAACTTTGGTGTAGCAACATGGGCATCAAGCTCGATTATGCTTCTGTCTATCACCCGCAAACTAACGGTCAAGTCGAACGAGCAAACGGTCTTATCATGAGCGGCACTAAACCTAGATTAGTGCGATCCTTGAAGGAATCCAATACGCACTGGGTAGAGGAGCTCGACTCCGTACTATGGGGGCTGCAGACCACGCCGAATCGCAGTACCGGATACACACCATTTTTTATGGTGTACGGCGCAGAGGCGGTACTAACCTACGGCATAATTCATGACTCACCTCGAGTGCGCATGTATGAAGAGAAAGAAGCCGAGCTTGATCGGCAGGACAGTTTGGACGCCCTGGAGGAGGAGCGTGACGTGGCAAAAGCCCATTCCGCATTCTATCAGCAACAGGCTCGAAGATATCAAAGCAGAGAAGTACGGGCCAAAACTTATAATGTTGGCGAACTCGTTCTACGCCTACCAGAGAAGAAAAAAAACAAGCTCATGCCGAAATGGGAAGGTCCCTTCGTTATTGACCAAGTTCTGACCGGTGGAGCGTACCGTCTGCGGGATGCATCGGATAATTGACTCGAGCCAAACCCATGGAACGCAGCCAGGCTCCGAAGGTTCTACGCCTAGCGTCGGACTCGGTGTTCGTCTCCTTACCTCTGTCAATTTTTTGTATATGCGTTATCTGTCTTTTCTTTCTTTCTTCCCCTTTTTTTCTTCAAGGCCTTAAAAGGCTAAAATGTGTCTTGACTACACAATCTTGATGCACTAGCTGCGCCCATGATACCTGGGGGCTTCTTATACAGAAGCTTAATATAACTATCTTCCGGGCTCTATGCCCTACACATGTGTTATTCTTCCGCATGGACCTTTTTTCGCCATTATATGCATCGATATGACTTAAGTTTTGGCCAAGCTGGGTTGCCTGGCTCTCGTGTTTATGCCCTACGTTCCCGTTAATTCGGCTAGGGCATAAGGGGAGCACCTCTGCGATTGTTACTGCCGGGTCAGCCGGATGTGTACCTCAGACTGGGTGAAGCCGAAAGCTAGCGTTCTTAAGGGAATACTCGGTCGGTGAACAAAAGATGACCTTTACTTATTGTAAATACATGCCCCCAGATGTTTATATCCTGTGTTTCTTTTCGAAGCTCGGACATGCACATTAGGGCATGCGTACCCAGGGAAAGGAACCCTTAACGGAACTATTCTCCCTGGAAGATGTTTCTTACTATCCATGTAATATAACATAGCTAGTTGGGTACTTGTCTGTTCAAGCACTTATGACCCCTACGCCTGGTTTCCACGCATACCCCGGTTTCTACATAACTGAGCGGGTATTCGGATACACTCTGGACTGTTGGGTCCAGAGGTCGAAGCGAAAAGGTCCGCCATGACAAATGATTTACAATCCGGCTAGGGACAATACATGTCACAGTCACTTAGACTGACTAAATTCTTCTTCTATACCATCCAACAGGCTGTCTAGCCTACAATCCTGTTGGGAATACTTTGTGGCTAATTCTACTTGGTCATACACCAAACTGACGGGGATCTCTTTCCCATCGGGCCCCACAGGTCCGACCTCGGCCATGTGGTTCGGGTCAGCCTTGGTATATCGCGTCTTCACCATGGCCCAGGCTTCCCTCGCACCTTGTCGGCAGGCCGATATCTTCCATAATCGGAAGCACCGCCGCGCTCCCTTGAGCTTCTCTATAAGCTCCCCCATGCCTCCTGGCAGGGAGGCGGATGGCCACAAGGCTTGGGCCATACCCTGCATCACCTGCCGAACTTGTTCGTGCAGTTGGGAGAGCTCTGGCAGAAGATCACCCGCAGACCCGGGCATCTCCTCCGCGGGACGACCCGTCAGCATACCTGTAGACATAACTCTATTAGCCAGCTTCTTCGCCGAACTCTCTAAAAGTTCATTCAAGCACTTACTGAAAATGCCGCGTCGAAGCCGCTTATTCTCCTTTACGGAGTCAGCAAGCTGGGCTCGAACATCTTTCAGTTCCATGCCCAGCTGGATATTGGCGTCTTGGAGATCGTTTTTCTCCCGCCTAACTTGCATAAGCACGCGCTCGCCAGCCTTTAGCTGTCGTAGAGCATGTTGCTCATCTGGATTCACTCCGGGACCATCTGCACAATCTATTGTTAGATTTGCACGCATGCCGCATACTACCTAGTACATGACATTCTTTGTAATGAAAACAAGTGTTACCAGATGGGGCCTTCTCAGACTCCTTCACTGCGGAAACTGCGGCCTGAAGCTGGGCTTTGCACTCCTCCAGCTCTAGAGACAACTGGGTATTCTTCTCCGTAAGAACCTATGCAAACAATGATCCTTAAATCAGTTGTGCCAACTGCTTCAAGTCTCAGGGGCTACTAATATACATAATTATTAGATTTCCTTACCCGTATATCTTTCACATACTGGTCCATGGCTCTGGCAAGACCATTTTGAGTAGCTTGGATGTACGCGTCTCCTCAGTTGAAGGCATCGAACGCCTCTTGGGAGAAACAAGCGTCACGGAGTACGGCCCGGCGACGCCTGTGATTCATGGCGCTCTCCACTTTGGAATTTGTAGCGGATAGCCTATCCGCATCCTCTGTAGGAGGAACATCCAGCGTTGGCCCCATGTTAGCGTCCGCCTCTATGTCCGGCTCTGGAGCCCGACTGGTGGAGGCGTGACCGGCAACCTCTCCGGATATAGTCCGGCGAGCGTTTTTCCTACCAGGAAACATGGGCGCTATTATATTTTAAAAGACGACCACCACGGAGCGGGGTTCTCTTTCGTACCTCTGCGACGGTGTCTCAGTCCTGACCGCCTTCCTTTTAAGCCTACCCGGCTTCGGTGCCCCTTGTAGGCGAGTCACTGTAGGTTCGGCATGGCGTCCCGAGGGCCTTCCCTGTAAAACACCATATGTGTGCGGTAGGTGAAGTGCAGAAAAAGGGATCCTTCTTGGAAGTTAGGGCTCCGGTTTTACTTACATGAGATGCGGGGAGCAGTCCAGGATAATCAGCTATGATAGCCACCAAGGTACCGTCACAGCTCAACTGATAGAACGTTCTGTCGATGAGCTTCACAAATGTGTCCGGATCTTCTTCGAGTCCGGGGTCGAGGGCCCGGTCAGGGTCCTCTGGTTGTGGAGACGGGCTGTGGACCTCCCTCACGGCTTTTCGCAGTTCCTGTTATGAAATAACAAGGTAAATACTTATGACAAAGAATGCGGAAAGGACTGGAGTAGAAAGTAGCAGCTCACCCAGCTTGGGGGGTTCTACATGGAGAATCCATCCCGTGGCTTGATACGGGCGAACTCCTCTTCTTCTCCTTTATACAAATCGGACAGTATCTTCGCTAGGGCAGCGACGGAGTCCGGACCTTTACGACCGCAGCGGGTGGCGTCGTCTTCCCCATTGAAGTGCCACATGGGTTTTCCCCGATATTGAAGTGGCTGCACCCCCCGCATTATACATATGGACATAACCTTGGTTATTGTCAATCCTGATTTGGCCAGCATATCTATCCGGCCCATCAGGTAAAGGACTTCCCGTTATCTTCCTCCTGGGGGCTCCAAGGGCGCCAGCTGCGGCGTTTCTTCAAAGGGGCATTGTCGAACTCAGGAAGCCCCATCCGAATAGGATCTGGAAGGGGGACGTCCTCCATATAAAACCACTCCGAAGGCCAGTCTTCAGACGTCTTCTTTGGTGTACCGGACAGGTATCCGGTACCGGCGATGCGCCATATTTCGGCTCCGCCCACTTGATATAGTGACCCCTTCTGTGTACGGGGCACGAGGCAGAATAGCCTCTGCCATAGCTCAAAATGAGCTTCGCAGCCCTGAAACAGCTCGCAAAGGGCAGCGTAGCCAGCGATGTGTAGGATTGAAGAGGGGGTAAAGTTATGCAGCTGGAGGCCGTAGAACTCCAGGAGCCCGCGGAGGAACGGATGGATTGGGAATCCAAGTCCCCTTAGTAAATAAGGGACAAGGAATACCCGCTCCCCCTTGGATGGGTTGGGGGAGCTCTCCGCTTGCTCCCCGCCAGTGTAGGTGGCGAGCCCGGCTCGAACGGGAACCATATACGCTGGAGGGAGAAATCCCTGGGTCTGTAACTCTACTAATTGGCTGTGAGGGACGGAACACCTCTTCCAATCACCGGGCTTAGGGCTACGGGAGCGAGAGGAGGAGCTGCGATGGCCGGCCATGTTGGAATCGATTTTTCTAGGCGCGCTCCGATGGATACTCGCTGTGGGAGGATGGTGTGATCTGGATCTAAGGATCCCCGTCTCTTTAATAGAAGGTTTACTCACATGGCTAGGGTGGCAAATGTAAAAATGCCCTGGCTTCTCGCATTCACTCGACACGTGGAAGATAGCCATTATTAGGCGCGGAAGCCCAGGAGTGCAACATTTATGGGAAGCCGGACACTACTCAACAGGTACTCAGAATTTGGAGAAGAACCCGCCTTGCAATGCTGAAGACAATCTACGCGCCGGAATCATCGTCATTGAAGCCTGGTTCGGGGGCTACTGAGGGAGTCCTGGATTAGGGGGTCCTCGGACAGCCGGACTATATCCTTTAGCTGGACTGTTGGACTATGAAGATACTAGATTGAAGACTTCGTCCCGTGTCCGGATGGGACTCTCCTTGGCGTGGAAGGCAAGCTTGGCAATACGGATATGTAGATCTCCTCCCTTGTAACCGACTCTGTGTAACCCTAGCCCCCTCCGGTGTCTATATAAACCAGAGAGTTTAGTCTGTAGGACAACAACAATCATACCATAGGCTAGCTTCTAGGGTTTAGCCTCTACGATCTCGTGGTAGATCAACTCTTGTAATAGTCATATCATCAAGATCAATCAATCAGGAAGTAGGGTATTACCACCATCGAGAGGGCCCGAACCTGGGTAAACATCGTGTCCCCCGCCTCCTGTTACCATCTGCCTTAGACGCACAGTTCGGGACCCCCTACCCGAGATCCGCCGGTTTTGACACCGACAACGGGGTTCTTAGATCCCTTTCTATCAGTGATATGCAAGTCAAACTCTTGTAGCAAAAGAACCCACCTAATAAGTCTAGGTTTAGCATCTTTCTTTTCCATAAGATATTTTATAGCAGCATGATCGGTGTGAACAATTACCTTAGAATCAACAATGTAAGATCTGAATTTATCACAACCATACACCACGGCTAAGAATTCTTTTTCAGTAGTAGCATAATTTTGTTGAGCATTGTCTAGAGTTTTACTAGCATAATGAATAACATTTAATTTCTTATCAACTCTTTTTCCTAGAACAGCACCAACAACATAGTCACTAGCATCACACCTAATTTCAAAAGGCAAGTTCCAATCAGGTGGTTGAACAATAGGTGCAGAAATCAAGGCTTTCTTAAGTGTTTCAAAGGCTTCTACACAATCATCATAAAAAACAAATGGAACATCCTTTTGTAAAATATTTAAAAGAGGCCTAGAAATTTTAGAGAAGTCTTTAATAAACCTCCTATAGAAACCAGCATGACCAAGGAAACTATGAATACCTTTGATATCTTTAGGACATGGCATTTTCTCAATTGCATCAACTTTAGCTTTATCCACCTCAATACCCCGTTCAGAAATTTTATGTCCCAAGACAATACCTTCATTAACCATAAAGTGGCACTTCTCCCAATTCAAGAAAAGATTAGTCTGCTCACATCTCTGCAAAACTCGATCAAGGTTGCTTAAGCAATCATCAAAAGAAGTTCTGTAAACGGAAAAATCATCCATGGAAACCTCAACAATCTTTTCATAAAAATCAGAGAATATAGCAGTCATACATCTATGAAGGGTAGAAGGTGCATTACATAAACCAAAAGGCATACGTCTATAAGCATAAGTTCCAAAAGGACAAGTGAAGGCGGTTTTCTCTTGATCAGGTTGTGAGACAGGTATTTGAGAAAAACCAGAATATCCATCAAGGAAACAAAAATGTGCGTGCTTTGATAATCTTTCTACCATTTTATCAATAAAAGGCTAATTTTCTCTTGATCAGGTTGTGAGACAGGTATTTGAGAAAAACCAGAATATCCATCAAAACTTGGGTAATGATCTTTTCTAGTAGCTTTGTTTAATTTTCTAAAATCAATTACCATTCTATAGCCAGTGACAATTCTTTGTGGAATAAGTTCATTTTTATCATTTGGAACAACAGTAATACCTCCCTTCTTAGGGAGACAATGAACATGACTTACCCATCTATTATCGGCTATAGGATAGATTATACCTGCTTCCAAAAGCTTCAGTATTTCAGTTCTTACCACTTCTTTCATTTTAGGATTTAAACGTTGTTGGTGATCAACAACGGGTTTAGCATCAGGCTCCATATTAATTTGTGCTGACAGAGAGTGGGACTAATGCCCTTTAAATCATCAAGAGTATACCCAATAGCAGCTCGGTGCTTCTTCAGAACCTTTAATAATCTTACTTCTTCATGTTCTGAAAGGTTAGCACTGATAATAACATGATATATCTTCTTCTCATCAAGATAAGCACATTTCAAAGTGTCTGGCAATTGTTTTAATTCAAACACAAGATCACCTTTAGGTGGAGGAGGACCTCCTAGAGTTTCTATAGGCAAATTGTGTTTAAGGAGAGGACGTTGTTCAAAGAAAATCTTATCTATTTCATTTCTTTCATGCAGATGCATATCATTTTCATGGTCTAGAAAATATTATTCTAGTGGATCAGTAGGAGGCACGGCAATAGAAGCAAGACCAATTATTTCATCCTTACTAGGCAATTCTTTCTTATGATGCTTTCTACTAAACTTAGAAAAATTAAACTCATGAGACTCATCACCAAAATTAACACCAACAATTTGTTTCTCACAATCTATTTTAGCATTAACGGTGTTCAAGAAAGGTCTACCAAAAATAATGGGACAAAAGTCATCTTGTGGGGAACCAAGAACAAGAAAATCAGTTGGATATTTTATTTTCCCACGCAGTACTTCAACATCTCTAACAATCCCAAGTGGTGTGATGGTGTCTCTATTAGCAAGTTTAATAGTAACATCTATGTCTTCTATCTCAGCGGGTGCTATATCATTCATAATTTCTTGATATAAGGTAAAAGGAATAGCACTCACGCTAGCACCTATGTCACATAAGCCATGATAATAGTGATCTCCTATCTTAACCGAGACAACAAGCATGCGAACAACGGGTCTATGTTTATCTTTTTCATCGGGTTTAGCAATTCTAGCAGGTTCATCGCAGAAGTAAATAACATGCCCATCTAAATTTTCAACCAGGAGATATTTAACCATAGCAACACTAGGTTCTACTTTGATTTGTTCAACTGGTTTGGGTGTTCTAATATAACTTTTATTGACCACAGTTGAAATTTAGAAGGTTCCTTCATCCTAACAGGGAAATGTGGTTTTTCAATATAAGCAGTAGGAACAACTGGATCAACATTATAAATAATAGTTTCATCTTTAGCTATTACCGGTTCTTTAATTCCTTCTTTAATAGGTGGGAGATATTTAAACCACTTCTCCTTAGGGAGATCAACATGAGTAGCAAATGATTCACAAAAGGAGGCTAATATCTCAGAGTCAAGTCCATATTTAGTGCTAAACTTTTGAAAAGCATCGGTATTCATAAAAGATTTAACACAATCATACTTAAGCTTAATACCTAACTCTTTACCTTCGTCGGGTTCCCAATCTTCAGATTTGTGTTTAATTCTTTCTAAAAGATCCCACCAGAAATCAATAGTCTTCATCATAAAGGAACCAGTACAAGAAGTATCAAGCATTGATCGATCATCATGAGAAAGCTGAGCATAAAAATTCTGAATGATAATTTATCTTTAGAGCACATGATTGGGGCATGAATATAACATTGACTTAAGCCTTCCCCAAACTAGAGCGATACTTTCTCCTTCATGAGGCGAAAAATTATATATGTAATTCCGATCACGATGAACTAGATGCACATGATAAATTTTTTGGTGGAACTCCAATTTCAATCGATTCCAATTCCAAGATCCAATATCATCGCATAGCCTATAGCATGCCAATGCTTTTCCCTTAAAAGATAAAGGGAAGACCTTCTTCTTAGCTTCATCTTCGGGTAAACCTGCAAGCTTAAATAATCCACAAATTTCTTCCACATATACCAAGTGTATATTTATACGTCTCCAGCGTATCTATAATTTTTGATTGTTCCATGTTGTTATATTATCATTCTTGGATGTTTTACAATCATATTTAGTCATTTTATATCATTTTTTGGTACTAACCTATTGACATAGTGCCTAGTGCCAGCTGCTGTGTTATGCATGTTTTTTACATCGCAGGAAATCAATACCAAACGGAGTCCATACGCAGTGAAACTTTTTGTGGATTTTTTGGACCAGAAGACATCCAATGGGCCAAAGAAGTACCGAAGAAGGAGCCTGAGGTGAGCATAAGACCAGGCACGCCCTGGTGGGTTGTGCCCACCTCGGTGGCCTCCCGCACCGCTTCTTTGCTCTATAAATACCCCAATATTCTAGAAATCCTAGGTGAGTCGACGAAAATCAATTCCAGCCGCCGCAAGTTCCAGAACCACCAGATCCAATGTAGACACCATCACGGAGGGGTTCATCATGTCCATTGGTGCCTCTCCGATGATGCGTGAGTAGTTCTTTGTAGAACTACAGGTCCATAGTGAGTAGCTAGATGGCTTCCTCTCTCTCTTTTGATTCTCAATACAGTGGTCTCTTGGAGATCCATATGATGTAACTCTTTTAGCGGTGTGTTTGTTGGGATCCGATGAACTTTGAGTTTATGATCAGATCTATCTTTTTATCCATGAACGTTATTTGAGTCTTCTTTGATCTCTTATATGCATGATTGCTTATAGCCTCATATTTCTTCTCCGATATTTGGGTTTTATTTGGCCAACTTGATCTATTTATCTTGCAATGGGAAGAGGTGCTTTGTGATGGGTTCTATCTTACGGTGCTTGATCCCAGTGATAGAAGGGGAACCGACACATATGTATTGTTGCTATTAAGGATAACAAGATGGGGTCCATTTCTACATAAATAGATCTTGTCTACATCATGTCATCGTTCTTATTGCATTACTCCATTTCTCCATGAACTTAATACACTAGATGCATGTTGGATAGCGGTCGATGTGTGGAGTAATAGTAGTAGATGCAGGCAGGAGTCGGTCTACTAATCTTGGACGTGATGCCTATATAATGATCATTGCCTGCATATCGTCATGATTATTTGAAGTTCTATCAATTGCCGAACAGTAATTCGTTTACCCACCGTTTGCTATTTTTCTCGAGAGAAGCCACTAGTGAAATCTACGGCCCCCGGGTCTCTTCTTTATTATATTTGCCTTCACGATCTAATTTTATTTGCTTTTATTTCCAGATCTATTAAACCAAAAATACAAACCTACCTTGCTGCACTTTATTTTATTTGCTATCTATTTATCCAATCTATTACAACTTTATCCCGTCCTTTTGCCAATTTCTGGCGCCGTTACCCGAAAGGGATTTACAGCCCCTTTAACAAGTCATGTTGCGAGTATTTGTTATTTGTGTGCAGGTGCTGTTTACACAGTGTTTCTTGGTTCTCCTACTGGTTCGATAACCTTGGTCTCATCACTGAGGGAAATACCTACCGTTGCTGTGCTGCATCATGCCTTCTTCTTTGGGGAAATACCGACGTAGTTCTAGCAGACATCATAAGGAATTTCTGGCGCAATTGCCGGGGAGGATCAAGTCAAGATAGTCTCTCGGCCTTGTGCCAATTTCTGGTGCCGTTGCCCGGGAGACATCATCAACATCTACCAGGTTCCTAATCAAAAATCTCATCTCCTTGCGATTTACATTATTTGCCATTTGCCTCTCGTTTTCCTCTCCCCTACTTCACAAAAAATTGCCGTTTTATTCGCCCTCTTTTACGTTCGCCGTTTTCTCGGCAGATCTATTTTTGCGTGCTTTCTTGTTTGCGTAGTCATGATGCCTTAAAGAAAATATTATGATGTTCCTATTTTGCTTGAAATTGAGAAAAGTACCAAGGAATATATGACAACACAATTTGAGCACAATAAATATTTTACCGAAGAACTTAAGGAGCACTCCGTTGTGTTAGATGCTATAACAAAACAACTTGATGGTATTAGTAGAGAAGTTGCAATCTCCAATCTATGTATGCTTTTGCTGAAAGTTTGTTAGGAAAAATATCCGATGCACAAGCTACCCTAGTGAATTACTGGCCGCTAAACCAATCTCATTAGAGGATAAAAGTGATGAAGATCTTAAAATGATCGGTGTTTCTTCTATTGCTTATTCATTTAGTAAAATTAAGATTGATGAAAAAGGGACCGGAGAAGAGTCAACTTTAGCTAGAAGGCATCCCGATAAGTTGGAGGGTGAAAATCTTGTTGAGAAAATTGATAAAAGTGGGTTTGAAGAGGTCAAAACTTTAACTAGTGATGTGCCCACTCTTTTGGATTAGAAAGACTTTAATTATGATAGTTGATCTTTGATTTATTGTATTTCTTTGTTGCAATCCATGATAAATTCACCCCATGCTTATGAACAAAATAAATCTTTTACTAAACATATTGTTGATGCTATGATGAAAGCTTTGGAAGAAAAGTTGGAATTAGAAGTTTCAATTCCTAGAAAATTACATGATGAATGGAAACCTACTATCAAAGTCAAGATTAAAAATTATGAGTGTTTTGCTTTATGTGACTTGGGTGCTAGTGTTTCTACAATTCCGAAATCTCTTTGTGATGTGCTTGGTCTTACCGATATTGAAGAATGCTCTTTAAATTTGCACTTGGCAGATTCTACTATTAAAAGCCTATGGGAGGAATTAATGATGTTCTTATTCTTGCAAATAGGAATTATGTGCCCATATATTTTATTGTTCTTGATTTTATTGCAATCCATCTTGTCCAATTATTCTTGGTAGACCATTTTTACGTACTATTGGTGTCGTGATTGATATGAGAGAAGGCAATATTAAATTTCAATTTCCACTAAGGAACGGCATGGAACACTTCCCTAGAACAAGAATTAGGCCACCATATGAATCAATCATGAGGGCATCTTGCGGATCTAGAAACAAAGATGACAACACTTAGATCCTTGCTTTATGCCTAGCTAGGGGCGTAAAACTATAGCGCTTGTTGGGAGGCAACCCAATGAATAAAATTTATTTTTTGTCTTTTGCTTTCTGTTCTTGAGTGTTTTCACAATTATGCTATTGTTATTATTGTGTTTTAATTAGTGTTTGTGCCAAGCAAAGCCTTTAGGATCATGTTGGGTGATAGTTGATTTGATCTTGCAGAAAAACAGAAACTTTTGCGCTCACAAAAACAATTCTCAGTTTTAATAGAAGCGTGATAAAATACCAATTATTTTTGCAGAAGATTAATATACAAATTTTTCACGTGTTCCTATTTTTTCAGAATTTTTGGAGTTACAGAAGTATTCAAAATATCCAGATTTGTACAGACTGTTCTGTTTTTGACAGATTCTGTTTTCTTTGCGTTGTGTGCTTGTTTTGATGATTCTATGGTTTTGTTTGAAGAGTTTTTGCCATAGAAAAGTTGGAATACAATAGATGTAATGCAAGAATAAAATATGAATTGGTCTGCTACAGTACTTATAGTAGTGATTTGCTTTCTTATACTAACGGATCTCACGAAGGTTTTGTTGAGTTTTGTGTGATTGAAGTTTTCAAGTTTTGGGTGATTGTTACGATGGACGAAGGAATAAGGAGTAAGAAGAGCCTAAGCTTGGGGATGCCCATGGAAACCTAAGCTAATATCCAAAGAGAAGCAAGCAACTAAGCTTGGGGATGCCCGAGTGGCATCCCCTCTTTCTTCTAACGACCATCGGTATTTTAGTCGGAACTATATACTATGAGTTTTGCTTGGAGCGTCTTGTATGATATGAGTCGCTGCTTGTTTTGATTTTTGCTTTGAGTCATGAATCCTTGCTGGACACACCTATTTGAGAGAGCCAAAATTATGCCATGACTTGTTAGAATTGCTCTCTATGCTTCACTTAAATCTTTATGAGCTATGGAATTGCTCTAGTGCTTCACTTATTTTTTTGAGCACGGTGTGCTTTAGTATTTTTGAAGAAATGCTCTCATGATTCACTTAGATTTATTTAAGAGTTAGTAATTTTTTAAGAAATTCTCTTTTGCTTCACTTAAATCAATTTGAGAGGAAGAAATATTATGCTCATGATCTTCACTTATATTTGTTCGAGCTTATCAAAAGCAACACATGAAAATTAGTCCCAAAGTGATAGATATCCAAGAAGGATATAATAAAAACTTTCATTAAGATCATTGGACAAAATAAACTTGATTCCTTGTAATAGTTTTGAGACATGATGATGTGATATGTGAGTCATGTTGATGAGTAATTGTGCTTTAGTAAGAATATTGGTGTTAAGGTTTGTGATTCCCTATGCAAGCACGGAAGTCAATAGTTATGCAATGAAATTACATCCTATTTTTGGTGCATTATTCGGCGTTAATTATGCTTAATGCTCGCTTATGAGATTTTTCATTTCTTGGTTGGTCGCTTCTCAATCTTTTGCTAGCCTTCATTTTGCACTAAGTATGATCACTACTTGTGCATCCAAAATCCTTTAAACCAGTTTTGCCACATGACTCCACCATGCCTACCTATATGCGGTATTATTTTGCCGTTCTAAGCAAATTTGTATGTGCCATCTCTAATTTCAAAATAAATTTCTCTTTTGTGTGCTTGTACGGCTCATGAAACGGTAGGGGTGGCTAATATATTTCCATGCTAGATATGTTATTCTCACGATGAGTGTTTATTCACTTGTCATTGCACGAGAGTAAGGCAAAGGTATTAGGGATACCCAGTCCTGAAATGAAAAATGAATTTACTTTATGATGTCAAATAATAAATTCCTTGGTAAGTGTTGGTATGGAAGGCACCCGTGGATACGGCTAGCCATGGAAAGTGAAAGTATGGTTGAAAAGGGAATAAACTTTAATTTTTGTTTGGGAACCGCCTATGATATATCTAGCATGGAAAGTATTGGGAACTACTCGATCGTTTTCGTTGACAGGAAAAGCACGTCTCCCAAAATGTTTTATCTCTATCTTTTCGCTTCGAGCTCTGGCACCTCTACAAATCCCTACTTCCCTCCACGAAGGGCCTTTATTTTACTTTATGCAATTTTTATTTTAAATTTGAGTCTTCATCTTCTCTTTTAAAGCACCAACTAAGGGGTACTATGATCGTACTTGAGCATTGGGTGTAGCTAATATGCGAGTGTGTTTCATGAATGGATCAATGATTGAGCATAATGGGATAGGGATAACTTATTTTAGCGTTGATATTTTGGATGACATGGTTGCTTGTTGATATGCTTGAGTATTGATATTATCATGTCAAAACAAGACTATTGCTTTGAACCTTATAAAAGTCCAAAAGTCCATGCTGCAAAGAAAAGAATATGTGATGAATATGTTAGGCAGCATTCCACATCAAAAATTCTGTTTTTATCATTTACCTACTCGAGGACGAGAAGGAATTAAGCTTGGGGATGCTTATACGTCTCCAATGTATCTATAATTTTTGATTGTTCCATGCTGTTATATTATCATTCTTGGATGTTTTACAATCATTTTATAGTCATTTTATATCATTTTTTATACTAACCTATCTACTATATCTAAATAGGAGCACCCCACTACAAGGAATTCTCTAGCATCTCCTTAAGCCACATCACCCCAATTATTTCTAGCCAACGATCAAGCCAAGCATTATAGGTAGCCGTCTGATTCAACGCAACCTCCTAGGTTCACCTGAACACAATTCACCAGGACAATTCAACGCATGTTGTACTTCCGACTTCTTGTGCCGCGCAATCAATACAGTTTGGGAGCCCAAACGAGCAGATTGGCTTCTCCGCTTCCCTCGGTCGCCGCTTATTCTTCCCCTTCCCCTCTCCTCTGCTTTCCCAGACCTCCCTGCCCTCCAACGCCTCCTCCCGCACCAAGGCATTGCCTCTCCCACGATTCCCGCAATTCGACACGAGCGACGAACAAACAGTTGCACAGGCCATGCTGAGGGGGTTTGCAGAGGATGCGGATGCCATCATGAGGATGAGGTGAACATTCGCCATGCTGTAGGAACACTTTCCCATCCCAGGAGCCTATGACGATCGAAAACAAAGCCTATGTAAAGCAAAGGGCGCGGGGGAACGACGTTCTCTGCCGGATGACGCGGACGAAGTCGAAGACGATGACTCTGGTCACTGAGAGAAATCTGTCACCTTCAACACCATGGCGGTATATCACGTGGTGAGCTGCGATCTTGGTGACGGTTGTCAGGTGTCAGGCCGGGGCGCGGTCGAAGTTCTGGTTGGGTATGGCGGAGCGCCAGGCCCTGCACACCGCGCGGCGACCGACGATGTATCGAGCCTGCAGGCGGACGAGTATCTCCATGAGCACATCATCCGGCAGATGAGGATCATATCGGAAGGAGAACGGGTCCGCTACAGGCCGAGCCTCTGCAACTTATCTTGGCTATACACTACAGGTGAGTAACCTTCATGATTTCGTGGTCTACGCATACACCGTTGCCGGAGATTTTTTGCTGCGTTTGGGCCTTCCCAACTTATAAGTAGCTTGCAGATGGTCCTTTTAGCCGGATAGGTAAATGTCCAGTTCTAGATTCGAATTGGTTGACGCATCTATTTTTCCTGACATATTTAGTTATACTAAAACTTAATATGTCATTAGGAGTGTAATTGATAATGCATGCTATATCTTTTGACAACAGCAAAATAGAAAATTCCATTTTTGTTGTTCATATTCCTCAATCATATTTTTTGTTCACAATCCTTTCTCTTATTATTTTTTGTTTCATATGCAGCTCACATACGGAAGATGCAGTGCCCTCTGTTATTTCTTTGAAAATTCCCAATTATGCAACCTCATATACTACATCGTTGACTATTCATCCACTTTCTTACAGGCTACACTACACCGTCATGCAGCCTAAATTTGGAATTAGTTATCAGTAGAGTGTTCAACTTCATTTGTAAGCAAGAAGAACTCTCATTAGTTATCTTTGATCACTTTCTAATTGCAATTGTACCATAGCAAATCCTTTATACATTGTTCCTATCCATAGTGTAATCACTTCAATCCTTATGGAAATCTTGAGGAAAAAGATCAAAGAAGTAAGAAATGGGTTTTTTGAATGTACATGACTGAGCAACAACTCTTCGCCTTCAGGTTTGTTATACCTCAGTCTATATGTATCTCTAAATTGGTAAAACCAATTTCGGTATATTCCAAGAACAATCTATTTTCTAATATCTTTATGCCCAAATTCTTTCAGGAATGTCACATATAGGTTTGATCTGGTGAGAAGCATGATTCAGTCAAAAGTGAGCCTCATTATTTATAACCGACCCTTTTCAATAGATAATTAGATTGTAAGTGAACTGTTTTATCTTCCAAGCAAGTTATGTTTTATGGGATGCATAACTATAGTTAGTTCAAAAAAATGTATACCTATAGTTGTCATTGTTTTAGGTTTTGTCCAAGGGCTTAGATATCTCTACTTAACAGTCTTTCTATCTCATCACCTCGATATTTTTGTATAAAATTCACATACACACATTTTTAGCTTTTCAGCACGTCGTTGTGTTACCCTAAAAAATATTTTTTCCAAAGAAAATTCTTTGTCATCAGCATATACAAATTTTCTTAGATATTCTCATGTTTCTAAACATCAAATTTTTTGTTAGCAATTCCCGCAGCAACGCGCGGGGTATCATCTAGTTGACATAGTACCCAATGCCAGTTGCTGTTTACTGCATGTTTTTTACATCGCAGGAATACCAAATGGAGTCCAAACGTAGTGAAACTTTTTGTGGATTTTTTTGGACCAGAAGACATCTAGTGGGCCAAAGAAGTACTGAAGAGGGAGCCCGAGGTGAGCACAAGACACCAGGGCACGCCTGGAGGACCAGGCGCGCCATGGTGGGTTGTGCCCACTTCGGTGGCCTCCTGATACGTCTCCAACGTATCTATATTTTATGAAGTATTCATGCTGTTATATTATCATTCTTGGATGTTTTACAATCATTTTATAGCAACTTTATAACATTTTTGGGACTAACCTATTGACCCAGTGCCCAGTGCCATTTGCTATTTTTTGCTTGTTTTTTACATCGCAGGAAATCAATATCAAACGGAGTCCAAACACCGCAAAACTTTTTGGAGATTTTTTATGGACCAGAAGACCCAGGATGGGCCAGAGCAGCACCTAGGGGGGTGCCCCGAGGGGGCACAACCCACCAGGGCGCGCCTGGGGGCCCAGGCGCGCCCAGATGGGTTGTGCCCACCTCGGTGGCCTCCCGGACCCCAGGCGCGCCCAGGTGGGTTGTGCCCACCTCGGTGGCCTCCCGGACCCCCTCTTTACCCTATAAATTCACAAATATTCCAAAAACCCTCGGGGTTAACCTAGATCAGAAGTTCCCGCCGCAGGCCTTTGTAGCCACCGAAAACCAATCTAGACCCCGTTCCGGCACCTCGCCGGAGGGGGGAATCATCACCGGTGCCCATCTTCATCATCCCGGCGGCCACCACGATGAGGAGGGAGTAGTCCACCCTCGAGGCTAAGGGTTTGTACCAGTAGCTATGTGTTTAATCTCTCTCTCTCTCTCTCTCGTGTTCTTGAGATGTCACGATCTTGATGTATCGCGGGCTTTGTTAATATAGTCGGATCATATGGTGTTTTCCCTCTCTATCTTGTTGTGATGAATTGAGTTTTTCCCTTTGAGATTTCGTTGTTATCGGATTGAATACTTTTATGGCGTTGAGAGCACTTGATATATGTCTTGCATATGAATACTCGTGGTGACAATGGGGTATCGTATTGATTCACTTGATATATGTTTTGGCACTCAACTCGTGGATTCCTGAGGTGACATTGGGGTAATCTATGCATAGGGGTTGATGCACATTCTTGTCTTTGTTTCTCCGGTAGAAATATTGGGGCACTCTTTGAAGTTCTTTGTGTTGGATTGAGTATTATGAATAAGAATTTGCTTTGGTGTTATTTTAGTACGAACTCTAGGATAGATTGAATGGAAAGAATAGCTTTGTGTTATTTTAGTACGAACTCTTGAATAGATCGAACGGAAAGAATAGCTTTGAGGTGGTTTCGTGCCCTACAAACAATTTATTCTTATGTTCTCCGCTAGATAGGAACCTCCTACACCTCCCACTAAGTTTGATAACATCTATGTTATCAAATTCATCCAAATTCATCCAAACTTATGTTATCAAATTCATCCAACTTCATCCTACACCTCCCACAGATTGATAAACCTTAGGTCATCCACTTGAGGGAAAATTGCTACCGTCCTACAAAACTCTACGGTTGGAGGCCCAACACGAGTCTACAAGAATAAAGTTGCGTAGTAGACTGATTACCCACAAGTATAGGCGATCGCAACAGTTTTCGAGGGTAGAGTATTCAACCCGAATTTATTGATTCGACACAAGGGGAGCCAAAGAATATTCTCAAGTATTAGCAATTGAGTTGTCAATTCAACCACACCTGGATAACTTAATATCTGCAGCAAAGTATTTAGTAGCAAAGTAATATGGAAGTAATGGTAACGGTAACAAAAGTAATAATTTTGGGTTTTGTAGTGATTGTAACAGTAGCAACGGAAAAGTAAATAAGCGAAGAACAATATGTGAAAAGCTCGTAGGCATTGGATCGGTGATGGAGAATTATGCCAGATGCGGTTCATCATGTAACAGTCATAACATAGGGTGACACAGAACTAGCTCCAATTCATCAATGTAATGTAGGCATGTATTCCGAATATAGTCATACGTGCTTATGGAAAAGAACTTGCATGACATCTTTTGTCCTACCCTCCCGTGGCAGCGGGGTCCTAACGGAAACTAAGGGATATTAAGGCCTCCTTTTAATAGAGAACCGGACCAAAGCATTGACACATAGTGAATACATGAACTCCTCAAACTATGGTTATCACCGGGAGTGGTCCCGATTATTGTCACTTCGGGGTTGCCGGATCATAACACATAGTAGGTGACTATAGACTTGCAAGATAGGATCAAGAACTCACATATATTCATGAAAACGTAATAGGTTCAGATCTGAAATCATGGCACTCGGGCCCTAGTGACAAGCATAAAGCATAGCAAAGTCATAGCAACATCAATCTCAGAACATAGTGGATACTAAGTATCAAACCCTAACTTGATTACATGATAAATCTCAACCAACCCATCACCGTGCAGCAAGCCTACGATGGAATTACTCACGCACGGCGGTGAGCATCATGAAATTGGTGATGGAGGATGGTTGATAATGACGATGGCGACGAATTCCCCTCTCCGGAGCCCCGAACGGACTCCAGATCAGCCCTCCCGAGAGAGTTTAGGGCTTGGCAGCGGCTCCGTATTGTAAAACGCGATGAATCTTTCTCTCTGATTTTTTTCTCCTCGAACACGAATATATGGAGTTGGAGTTGAGGTCGGTGGAGCTCCAGGGGGCCCACGAGGCAGGGGGCGCGCCCAGGGGGGCAGGCGCGCCCCCCACCCTCGTGGACAGGTGGTGGGCCCCCTGGCCTTGATTCTTTCGCCAATATTTTTAATATTTTCCAAAAATAAGTTCCGTGGAGTTTCAGGTCATTCTGAGAACTTTTGTTTCTGCACATAAATAACACCATGGAAAGTTTGCTGAAAACAGCGTCAGTCCGGGTTAGTTCCATTCAAATCATGCAAGTTAGAGTCCAAAACAAGGGAAAAAGTGTTTGGAAAAGTAGATACGACGGAGACGTATCAACTCCCCCAAGCTTAAACCTTTGCTTGTCGTCAAGCAATTCAGTTGATAAACTGAAAGTGATAAAGAAAAACTTTTACAAAGTCTGTTTGCTCTTGTTGTTGTAAATATGTAAAGCCATCGTTCAATTTTTCAGCAAAGATTATGAACTAACCATATTCACAATTACTCTTAGGTCTCATGTTTACTCATGTCAATGGCATAATCAACTAGCGAGCAATAATAATAAATCTCAGATGACAACACTTTCTCAAAACAATCATAATATGATATAACAGGATGGTATCTCGCTAGCCCTTTCTGAGACCGCAAAACATAAATGCAGAGCACCTTTAAAGATCAAGGACTGACTAAACATTGTAATTCATGGTAAAAGAGATCCAGTCATAGTCATACCCAATATAAATTAATAGTAATGGATGCAAATGACAGCAGTGCTCTCCAGCTGGTGCTTTTTAATAAGAGGGTGATGACTCAACATAAAAGTAAATAGATAGGCCCTTCGCAGAGGGAAGCAGGGATTTGTAGAGGTGCCAGAGCTCGATTTTAAAGCAGAGATAAATAATATTTTGAGCGGCATACTTTCATTGTCAACATAACAACCAAGAGATGGTGATATCTTCCATGCTACACACATTATAGGCGGTTCCCAAACAGAATGGTAAAGTTTATACTCCCCCTCCACCAACAAGCATCAATCCATGGCTTGCTCGAAACAACGAGTCCCTCCAACTAACAACAATCCCAGGGGGAGTTTTGTTTGCAATTATTTTGATTTGGTTTGCATAAAGCATGGGACCGGGCATCCCGGTGACCAGCCATTTTCTCGTGAGTGAGGAGCAGAGTCCACTCCTCTTGAGAATAAACCGCCTAGCATGGAAGATACGGACAACCCTAGTTGATACATGAGCTATTCGAGCATACAAAACAGAATTTCATTTGAAGGTTTAGAGTTTGGCACATACAAATTTACTTGGAACGGCAGGTAGATACCTCATATAGGAAGGTATAGTGGACTCATATGGGGTAACTTTGGGGTTTAAGGGATTGGATGCACAAGCAGTATTCCCGCTTAGTACAAGTGAAGGCTAGCAAAAGACTGGGAAGCAACCAACTAGAGAGCGACAACAGTCATGAACATGCATTAAAATTAATAAACATTGAGTACAAGCATGAGTAGGATATAATCCACCATGAACATAAATATCGTGAAGGCTATGTTGATTTGTTTCAACTACATGTGTGAACATGTGCCAAGTCGAGTCACTTAAATCATTCAAAGGTGGATACCACCCTCTCATACCACATCACAACCATTTTAATAGTATGTTGGCACGCAAGGTAAACCATTATAAGCTCCTAGCTAATCAAGCATGGCACGAGCAACTATGATCTGTAATTGTCATTGCAAACATGTTTATTCATAATAGGCTGAATCAGGAATGATGAACTAATCGTATTTACAAAAACAAGAGAGGTCGAGTTCATACCAGCTTCTCTCAGCTCAATCAATCCATCATATATCATCATTATTGCCTTTCACTTGCACGACCGAACGATGTGAATAATAATAAGAGTGCACATGCATTGGACTAAGCTGGAATCTGCGAGCATTCAATAAACAGGAGAAGACAAGGCAATATGGGCTCTTAGTTAAATCAACAATAACGCATATAAGAGCCACTTCAACAATTTAATCATGGTCTTCTCCTATCGACCCCCAAAGAAAAGAAATAAAACTATTTACACGGGAAAGATCCCAACAAGCAAAAGAAGAACGGGAAATCTTTTTGGTTTTTTTAATTATTACTACTACAGCAAGAAAAGTAAACTAACTAAAAGCTACGACTATTTTTGTTTTGTTTTTCTTAAGGTTTATTAAACACACAAGAAGAAAGCAGGAAAAAGAAAATAAACTAGCATGGATATTACAGTGAAAAAGTATGAGCACCAACATCTAGCAATGAGTGTGTAAACATAAATGTAATGTCGGTGGGAAATACGTACTCCCCCAAGCTTAGGCTTTTGGCCTAAGTTGGTTTATTGCCACGGATGGCCTGGCGGATATCCAAAGTTGTAGTTGGGGTCGTACTGAGATGCAGCGGCTATTGCATCGTGGGCTGCAGCTTGAAGACGAGCTGCCCTCGTCCTCCTTTCGTACTCATTTGCCTCCTCCCTTGTTATAAAATGTCTCCCCTTTGCCTGAAAGTCAAAGAGAGCAGGAGCAGGGAGAACAATATTGACAGCGTGACGCCTGTCAAAGATTAGTCGGTACTGGAGAGGTGGTTCATTCCTCTCAACAACCTGATGGTGAACCATAGCATTAAAGTCTAGATAAGTAGGAGGCAATTCAATATCATCATCACGTATGGTTACATCAAGAAAATCAGCTAAGCGGGTTGCATAAATTCCACCAAAGAAATCTCCATTAAATCTATTATGATGCAACCTACGTGCAACAATGGCTCCCAAATTATAAGATTTATCTCCTAACACAGCACTTCTAAGAATACTGAGGTCAGGGACACACATGTGACAGGCTTCATCTTTACCATTTATGCACCTACCTATGAAGAGAGCAAAATAATGTATAGCAGGAAAATGAATGCTCCCTATGGT
Organism: Triticum aestivum; assembly: GCF_018294505.1. Classification (NCBI taxonomy): domain Eukaryota; kingdom Viridiplantae; phylum Streptophyta; class Magnoliopsida; order Poales; family Poaceae; genus Triticum; species Triticum aestivum. The sequence goes on from NC_057811.1 coordinate 172,738,506, forward strand.
AGCTTGTGCTATGTCTCTAGATTCCCCCACAGTTATACTAGCAAGAAAATCTCTAAATTCAGATTTGCGAGGTTCACTAGCACTACCCCATTGTGGAAGTTTGCAAGCAGTGGTAAAATCCTCTAAGTCCATAGTATAAGAATTTTCATAAAGATCAAACATGACAGTTTGAGAATTGCGTGAAGATGAAAATTCAAATCTCCTCACAAAGGAACTAGTGACATAGTAGTACTGGCAGCACTTTTCTGCCTCTAAGTTCACAAGATCAGCGTTACGCAAATATGCGTTAAATTCGTCCTTAATTCCTGCTCGATCCATGAAGTCCTCTGAAGGCCATTCACAAGGCTGCACTGGAGCGTTCCTTGGTGGCCCATCATCGGCATCACGCATTGCAATCCTGGGTCCTTGTTTCCTTGAAGAACCACCTTGGTACATTTTCCTAAGCATATTTCTTCCTCTGAAAAATTTCTGAAATTTTTAGTAACTTCAAATAAAAGTGAACCAAGCTCAACAAAATTGATAGCAACTACTCCTACAAGTGCCTGGAGCCTATATCATGCATTAGAACTACTTGGAACCATATAAATTTGACATGCAAGCTCAAGAACATGGTCATCTAGGCAGCACAAATTTGCAATGAATAAAGCACTAGAACAAAAACTAATTGGACCAATGGAGGAGTCACATACCAAGGAACAATCCCCTAAAGCAGTTTTGTGAGAGGTGCTTTGAGCAAGGAGATCAAAAATCGCAGCAAAATGAGCTAGAACTCGTGCTTGAGCTGGATGAAGTGTGTGGGTGCAGGAATAAGTGGAGGGGAGCCACCATGGGCCCACGAGGCAGGGGGCGCGCCCTGTAGGGGTGGGCGCGCCCTGGACCCTCGTGGCCAGGTGCTTGCTCCCCCTGCTGTGTTCTCAGTGCCAGATATTCTCAAATATTCTAGAAAAAATCATATTAAATTGGCAGGGCATTTAGAGAATTTTTATTTTCTGGGTATTTTTATATTGCACGGATAATTCAGAAAACAGACAGAAAAATACTATTTTACTTTATTTCAACTAAATAACAGAAAGTAAAAGGAGGGTACAGAAGGTTGTGCCTTCTAGTTTCATCCATCTCATGCTCATCAAAAGGAATCTACTAACAAGGTTGATCAAGTCTTGTTAACAAACTCATTCCTAATAACATGAAACCGGAGAAATTTCGAATAACACTATGTTACCTCAACGGGGATATGCACATCCCCAATAATAATAATATCATATTTCTTTTTGATAGTAGGAAGAGGAAATTCAAAACCTCCAATGATAATTGATGGAATTTTTCCAATAGAATTGATACTATTGACTTGAGGTTGTTTCCTCGCAAAGTGTACCGTATGCTCATTACCATTAACATGAAAAGTGACATTGCCTTTATTGCAATCAATAACAGCCCCTGCAGTATTCAAAAAGGGTCCTCGGGAATATCAAGGACAACAAAGTCCGTTAAAATAGTAACGTTCACAACCACAACAGGCACATCCTCACAAATACCGACAGGTATAGCAGTTGATTTATCAGCCATTTGCAAAGATATTTCAGTATGTGTGAACTTATTCAAATCAAGTCTATGATATAAAGAGAGAGGCATAACACTAACACCGGCTCCAAGATCACATAAAGCAGTTTTAACATAGTTTCTTTTAATGGAGCATGGTATAGTTGGTACTCCTGGATCTCCTAGTTTCTTAGGTATTCCACCCTTAAAAGTATAATTAGCAAGCATGGTGGAAATTTTAGCTTCCGGTATCTTTCTTTTATTAGTAACAACTTCTTTCATATACTTAGCACAAGGATTCATTTTGAGCATATCAGTTAATCGCATACGCAAAAAGATAGGTCTAATCATTTCAGCAAAGCGCTCAAAATCCTCATCATCCTTTTTCTTGGATGGTCTCGGAGGAAAAGGCATGGGTTTCTGAACCCATGGTTCTCTTTCTTTACCATGATTCCTAGCAACAAAGTCTCTCTTATCATAACGTTGATTCTTTGATTGTGGGTTATCAAGATCAACAGCAGGTTCAGTTTCTACCTCATTATCATTACTAGGTTGAGCATCTACATGAACATCATCATTAATATTATCACTAGGTTCATGTTCATTACCTGATTGTGTTTCAGCATCAGAAATAGAAATATCATTTGGATTCTCAGGTGTTTCAGCAATAGGTTCACTAGATGCATGCAAAGTCCTATCATTTTTCTTTTTCTTCTTTTTAGAAGAACTAGGTGTATCAATATTATTTCTTTGAGAATCTTGCTCAATTCTCTTAGGGTGGCCTTCAGGATACAAAGGTTCCTGAGTCATTTTACCAGTTCTAGTAGCCACTCTAACAGCATAGTCATTATTCTTACTATTTAATTCATTGAGCAAATCATTTTGAGCTTTCAGTACTTGTTCTACTTGAGTGGTAACCATATAAGCATGTTTACTAATGAGTTTAAGTTCACCTTTAACTCTAGACATATAATCACCCAAGTGTTCAATCATATAAGCATTTTGTTTTAATTGTCTACCAAAATAAGCATTAAAATCTTCTTGCTTAACCATAAAGTTATCAAATTCATCCAAACATTGGCTATCATATCTATAGAGAGAATTTACCTTTACTACCTGTGTCGGGTTATCAAGACCATGAGTTTCTTCAACAGGCGGTAAATTAAGACCATGTATTTCTTCAATAGGAGGTAAATGCTTAACATCTTCAGCTTTAATACCTTTTTCCTTCATAGATTTCTTTGCCTCTTGCATATCTTCAGGACTGAGAAATAGAACACCCCTCTTCTTTGGAGTTGGTTTAGGAATAGGCTCAGGAGTTGGCTCAGGAAGTGTCCAATTATTTTCATTTGTCAACATATTATTCAATAGAATCTCAGCTTCATCCGGTGTTCTTTCCCTAAAAACAGAACCAACACAACTATCCAGGTAATCTCTGGAAGCATCGGTTAGTCCATTATAAAAGATATCAAGTATTTCATTTTTCTTGAGGGATGATCAGGCAAAGCATTAAGTAATTGGAGAAGCCTCCCACAAGCTTGTGGGAGACTCTCTTCTTCAATTTGCACAAAATTATATATTTCCCTTAAAGCAGCTTGTTTCTTATGCGCGGGGAAATATTTAGCAGAGAAGTAATAAATCATATTCTGGGGACTATGCACACAACCAGGATCAAGAGAATTAAACCATATCTTAGCATCACCCTTTAATGAGAACGGAAATATTTTAAGGATATAATAGTAGCGAGTTTTCTCATCATTAGTGAACAGGGTGGCTATATCATTTAATTTAGTAAGATGTGCCACAACAGTTTCAAATTCATAGCCATAGAAAGGATTAGATTCAACCAAAGTAATTATATCAGGACCAACAGAGAATTCATAATCCTTATTAGTAACACAGATAGGTGAAGTAGCAAAAGCAGGGTCAGGTTTCATTCCAGCATTTAGAGATTGTTGCTTCCATTTAGCTAATAACTTCTTAAGATCATATCTATCATTGCAAGCTAAAATAGCTCTAGCAGCTTCTTCATCCATAACATAACCCTCAGGAACAACAGGTAATTCATATTTATTAGGGGGAGAGTCTTCATCATCACTATCATCAATATTATCAGTTTCCATAATTTCATTCTCTCTAGCCCTAGCAAGTTGTTCATCAAGAAATTCACCAAGTGGCACAGTAGTATCAAGCATAGAAGTAGTTTCATCATAAGTATCATGGATAGCAGAAGTGGCATCATCAATAACATGCGACATATCAGAATGAATAGCAGAAGCAGGTTTAGGTGTCGCAAGCTTACTCAAAATAGAAGGTGAATCAAGTGCAGAGCTAGATGGCAGTTCCCTACCTCCCTTCGTAGTTGAGGGATAAATTGTTGTTTTTGCGTCTTTCAAGTTCTTCATAGTGACCAGCAGATATAAATACCAAGTGAATCAAAGAATAGAGCTACGCTCCCCGGCAACGGCGCCAGAAAATAGTCTTGATAACCCACAAGTATAGGGGATCGCAACAGTTTTCGAGGGTAGAGTATTCAACCCAAATTTATTGATTCGACACAAGGGGAGCCAAAGAATATTCTCAAGTATTAGCAGTTGAGTTGTCAATTCAACCACACCTGGATAACTTACTATCTGCAGCAAAGTATTTAGTAGCAAAGTAATACGGAAGTAACGATAACGGTAGCAAAAGTAATATTTTTGGGTTTTGTAGTGATTGTAACAGTAGCAACGGAAAAGTAAATAAGCGAAGAACAATATGTGAAAAGCTCGTAGGCATTGGATCGGTGATGGAGAATTATGCCGGATGCGGTTCATCATGTAACAGTCATAACATAGGGTGACACAGAACTAGCTCCAATTCATCAATGTAATGTAGGCATGTATTCCGAATATAGTCATACGTGCTTATGGAAAAGAACTTGCATGACATCTTTTGTCCTACCCTCCCGTGGCAGCGGGGTCCTAGCAGAAACTAAGGGATATTAAGGCCTCCTTTTAATAGAGTACCGGACCAAAGCATTAACACATAGTGAATACATGAACTCCTCAAACTATGGTCATAACCGGGAGTGGTCCCGATTATTGTCACTTCGGGGTTGCCGGATCATAACACATAGTAGGTGACTATAGACTTGCAAGATAGGATCAAGAACTCACATATATTCATGAAAACATAATAGGTTCATATCTGAAATCATGGCACTCGGGCCCTAGTGACAAGCATAAAGCATAGCAAAGTCATAGCAACATCAATCTCAGAACATAGTGGATACTAGGGATCAAACCCTAACAAAACTAACTCGATTACATGATAAATCTCATCCAACCCATCACCGTCCAGCAAGCCTATGATGGAATTACTCACGCATGGCGGTGAGCATCATGAAATTGGTGATGGAGGATGGTTGATGATGACGATGGCGACGGATTCCCCTCTCCGTAGCCCCGAACGTACTCCAGATCAGCCCTCCCGAGAGAGTTTAGGGCTTGGCGGCAGCTCCGTATCGTAAAACGCGATGAATCTTTCTCTCTGATTTTTTCTCCCCGAACACGGATATATGGAGTTGGAGTTGAGGTCGGTGGAGCTCCAGGGGGGCCACGAGGCAGGCGGCGCGCCCAGGGGGGAGGCGCGCCCCCCACCCTCGTGGACAGGTGGTGGGCCCCTGGCCTTGATCCTTTCCCCAATATTTTTAATATTTTCCAAAAATAAGTTCCGTGGAGTTTCAGGTCATTCCGAGAACTTTTGTTTCTGCACATAAATAACACCATGGAAAGTTTGCTGAAAACAGCGTCAGTCCGGGTTAGTTCCATTCAAATCATGCAAGTTAGTCCAAAACAAGGGCAAAAGTGTTTGGAAAAGTAGATACGACGGAGACGTATCATAGACATCAAGCTCTTTTCTGGTGCCGTCGCCGGGGAGGTGAGTGCTTGAAGGTATATCTTTAGATCTTGCAATTGAAACTTTTAATTTCTTGTTTTATCACTAGTTTGGTTTATAAAAGAAAACTACAAAAAAATGGAATTGAGGTTGCATCATCTTATTCATCTTTATAATGTATTTCGTGAAAATGATGGAAATGAAAATTGTGCTCAATTGATAGAAGAAGAATTCAATAGAATGTTTGGTATAAATGATGAGCATGATTGCAATGTTGTTAGTATGAATTCTTTGAATATCCATGATGCTAATGATATGCAAAGCCATAAGCTTGGGGATGCTATGTTTGATGAAGATGATATTGTTAGTCCCCAAGATTTGATGTGCAAATTTGTTATAATGATTGCATGCCTCCTATTTATGATGATTATAATGATGAAAGTGGATTTGTAGAGGTCATGACTTTATTTAGTGATTAATACACCATTTTGTATGAGGCTTCAATTGACTATGATAACAAAGTTGTTATCTATGATGATTATGGTGATGACATGTATGCTATAAAGAATAATGATAACCATGAAACTTGTCATCATTAATTTAATTTTCACTCACATGATAGTTATTTTGTTGAGTTTGCTCCCACTACTATTCATGAGAATAAATTTGCTTATGTGGAGAGTAATAAAATTTCTTTGCTTGTGGATCATGGAAAGAATGATTTATGTGGTAGCTATATTGTTGAATTCATTCATGATGCTACTGAAAATTATTATGAGAGGGGAACATAAGCTTTTACATATTGCAATAATATCAAGTTTCCTCTCTTTATGTTGAAAGTTTTGTAGTTATGCATGTTTTGCCTTCCTATGCTAGTTGATTCTTGTTCCCATAAGTTGTTTGCTCACAAAATCCCTATGCATAGGAAGTGGGTTAGGCTTAAATGTGCTAGTCATATGCTTCATGATGCTCCTGCTATGTTTCAATTCTTATCTTTTATGCGAGCATCATTGAAATCATCATGCCTAGCTAAAAAAGGCATTAAAGAAAAGCGCTTGTTGGGAGACAATCCAACACTTTTACCTACTGTTTTTGTGTGTTCACATGATTAGGCTACTGTAGTAATAATCATGTTTTATTGCTTTTGTTTCTATAAAGTGCCAAGTAAAGCCTTTGGGATAGTGTGGATGATAGTTGACTTGAATCTGTGCAAAAACAAAAACTTTTGCTTCCAGAAACAGAATTGTTTAAATTCACTGGAGCATCGAAAAATTCTGATTTTTTACAGATGATTTATATACAAATTGTCTACGTGTTCCTAAGGTTTAAGAATTTTTGGAGTTGCATAAGTATGACTAATATTCAGATCTTTACAGACTGTTCTGTTTTTGACAGATTCTGTTTTCAATGCATAGTTTGCTTGTTTTCTAGTTTCTATGGATTATATTGCTCAATATAAATTGTGGAAATGATGAGTACAGTAGGAATTGCGTGAGAACAATTTTGAATCTTTTCTTTGACAGTACCAAAGTGAATGGTTTGTCTTTATCATACTAACCCATCTCACGAAGTTCCGTTAAGTTTTGTGTGATTGAAGTTTTCAAGTTTTGTGTGAGATATCGATATGAGGAGAATAAGGAGTGACAAAACCCTAAGCTTGGGGATGCTCAAGGCACCCCAAGGTAATATATTCCCGGAAGGCATCCCCTCTTTCGTCTCCAACATTATCGGTAACCTCACTTGGAGCTATATTTTTATTCACCACATGATATGAGTTTTGCTTGGAGCGTCATTTTATTTTATTTTATTTGCTGTCTGCTATTTATAATAATGTTTTGCATCATTTATTTCAATAAAAATGTCAAGGATAGCCTTTACCATGCTTATTTTGCAAGTCTACATGTTGCTGTTTCAAAACAGAAAGTTTATCGATGTTGCAAAATTTCCTAGAAAATTAAGAATGCGATAAAATGTTGAAACTTTTTGCAAAATAAGCTCTGATAAATTTTTCTACAGTGTGCTAATTTTTTCGGAATTTTTTGAGCTAGGGAAGTATGATAAATATTGCATTCTTTACAGACTGTACTGTTTTGGCAGATTGCTGTTGTGTTTGCATTGTTTGCATATGTTTGCTTGTTTAATGATTCTATCTGAGGATAGAAGTATTAAATATGCAGAGGCATTTAGTATGCAATTTTGAATAATAATTTTAGTGATTTGCTACAGTAGAGAATGATAAGGTTTTTGCATTAGTTTATACTAACTTATCTCACGAGTTCTTGTTGAGTTTTGTGTGGATGAAGCTTTTGAGATTTAGGAAAACCGTGATATGAGAAGAATTAAGGAGACACAAAAGCTCAAGCTTGGGGATGCCCAAGGAATCCCAAGATAATATTCAAGAAGTCTCAAGCATCTAAGCTTTGGGATGCCCCGGTAGGCATCCCACCTTTCTTCTTCAACAATTATCGGTTAGTATCGGTTGAGCCTAAGTTTTTGCTTCTTCACATGAGTTGTGCTATTCTTAGAATGTCATTTTATTTTTGTTTTGCTTGCTGTTTTAAGAAAATACTTAGATCTGAAAGTTTTTAAATAAAATAGAGTCCTCAAATAGTTGTCAGGGAGGCTAAGTAAGCGGCATTCACACCCCGTCAACGAATCTCTTTTCTTTGGAATTGCTCTTGTGCTTCACTTATATCCTATGAGTATATTGTTGAATAAATTAAATGCCATGCATTTGAAATCATATCATGCCTAGTGGTAGCTTCACATTGGGTTTAGAAAGTGAATCTTTTGAGGCTTGACAATCACAATATTGGTCATACAAGCAATTCATGAATAATTAGTATAAGGAAGAGAACTTTCACATGCAAATACACTATCTTGGAAATCTTTTGTGATTGTGAGCCCCCATCAAAATATTATATGCCAAAATTGTTGACGTTGGACAAGGAATACAACGTAATGGTTTATGTTTGTTCATATTCACATATAAGTTATATTATCATAGATCCTTCAACATGTGGTGCTTGCCCACCATCTTTGCTAGCCAAAAATTCCGCACCAAGTAGAGATACTACTTGTGCTTCCAAAAACCCTTAAACCCAAATCTTATTTTCAAGAGTCCACCATACCTACCTAGGGATTGAATAAGATCCTTCAAGTAAGTTGTCATCGGTGCAATAAAGCAATAAAAATTGCTTCTAAAAGTGTTAGATCATTTAGTGTAAGAGAAAATTGAGTGTTGTACGAACTTGTGATGGCATAGAATAAAAGCGACAGACTGCATAATAAAGGTTGCTATCATAAGGGGAAATATAACATGACGTTCTTTTGCACTAATGGGTTGAGCATACAAACAAATAAGGGCATGGCAACCTCTGCTTCCCTTTGCGAAGGGCCTATCTTTTACTTTTATGAATTTACTTTTATGCAAAGAGTCAAAGTTTTCTCTCTATTCCTTTTTATTTTTCTCCTTTGGCAAGCACCATGTGGTGAGGAAAGATCTAGGCACATATGTCCAGTTGAATATGGGTAGCATGAGTTATTATTGTTGACATCACCCTTGAGGTGAATACGTTGGGAGGCGAAATTATAAGCCCCTATCTTTCTATGTGTCCAGTTGAAACATTTTGCTCATTTGTATGCGGTGAGTGTTAGCAATCATAGAAGACTATATGATGGTTGAGTATGTGGAGCTCTTACTTAAACTCCGTTGAGTAAGTTGAATTGCAATTGCTTGGTGACTAAGAACATAGGTTGTTGAGTTTCAAGAGAATTCATTGTTTGAACCTTAACATGTGAATTAGTTGCTACTATAACATGAGAAGTTTTATAAGAAAGAATTGTTGTTATGATGCTAGGAAAAGTGATTGAAATTGTCATTGATCAAACTTGTGCACTTTGCTAGCATTCACACTTCATAAATTATTTCTTTTATCATTTACCTACTCGAGGACGAGTAGGAAATAAGCTTGGGGATGCTGATACGTCTCCAACGTATCTATAATTTATGAAGTATTCATGCTGTTATATTATCATTCTTGTATGTTTTAAAATAATTTTATAGCAACTTTATATCATTTTTTGGGACTACCCTATTGACCCAGTGCCCAGTGCCAGTTGCTGTTTTTGCTTGTTTTTTACATCGCAGGAAATCAATATCAAACAGAGTTAAACACCGCAAAACTTTTTGGAGATTTTTGATGGACCAGAACACCCAGGATGGGCCAGAGCAGCACCTGGGGGTGCCCCGAGGGGGCACAACCCACCAAGGCGCGCCTGGGGGGCCAGGCGCTCCCAGGTGGGTTGTGCCCACCTCGGTGGCCTCACGCACCCCCTCTTTACCCTATAAATTCACAAATATTCCAAAAGCCCTCTAGGTTAACCTAGATCAGAAGTTCCGCCTCCGCAGGCCTCTGTAGCCACCGAAAACCAAACTAGCCCCGTTCTGGCACCCCGCCGGAGGGGGGAATCATCACCGATGGCCATCTTCATCATCCTGGCGGCCACCACGATGAGGAGGGAGTAGTCCACCCTCAGGGCTGAGGGTTTGTACCAGTAGCGATGTATTTAATCTCTCTCTCTCTCTCTCTCTCTCTCTCTCTCTCGTGTTCTTGAGATGTCACGATCTTGATGTATCGCGGGCTTTGTTAATATAGTCGGATCATATGGTTTTTTCCCCTCTCTATCTGGTTGTGATGAATTGAGTTTTTCCCTTTGAGATTTCGTTGTTATCGGATTGAATACTTTTATGGATTTGAGAGCACTTGATATATGTCTTGCATATGAATACTCATGGTGACAATGGGGTATCGTATTTATTCACTTGATATATGTTTTGGCACTCAACTCACGGATTCCCGAGGTGACATTGGGGTAATCTATGCATAGGGGTTGATGCACGTTCTTGTCTTTGTTTCTCCGGTAGAAATCCTGGGGCACTCTTTGAAGTTCTTTGTGTTGGATTGAGTAATAATGAATATGAATTTGCTTTGGTGTTATTTTAGTATGAACTCTAGGAAAGATCGAACGGAAAGAATAGCTTTGTGTTATTTTAGTACGAACTCTTGAATAGATCGAACGGAAAGAATAGCTTTGAGGTGGTGTCGTTCCCTACAAACAATTTATTCTTATGTTCTCCGCTAGATAGGAACCTTGGAGTGATTCTTTATCACACTTTGAGGGGTGGTTATATGATCCAATTATATTAGCATTGTTGAGAGGTTGCACTAGCGAAAGTACAGAACCTAGGCCTCATTTTCAAGCATTGCAATATCGTTTTTGTGCCCGTTTACTATTTGCTACCTTGCTGTTTTTATTTATTCAGATTATAAAAATATATTTCTACCATAAATATTACACTTTTATCACCATCTCTTTGCCGAACTAGTGCACCTATACAATTTGTCGTTGTATTGGGTGTGTTGGGGACACAAGAGATTTCTTGTATTTGGTTGCAGGGTTGTTTGAGAGAGACCATCTTCATCCTACACCTCCCACGGATTGATAAACCTTAGGTCATCCACTTGAGGGAAAATTGCTACTGTCCTACAAAACTCTGCACTTGGAGGCCCAACACGAGTCTACAAGAATAAAGTTGCGTAGTAAACATCACCTCCCACACCGCCTCTTTGATCTATAAATACCCCAATATTCCAGAAACTCTAGGGGAGTCGACGAAAATCAATTCCAGCCGCCGCAAGTTCCAGAACCACCAGATCCAATCTAGACACTATCACGGGGGGTTCATCATGTCCATTGGTGCCTCTCCGATGATGCGTGAGTAGTTCTTTGTAGACCTACAAGTTCGTTGTGAGTAGCTAGATGGATACCTCTCTCTCTCTTTTGATTCTGAATACAATGGTCTCTTCGAGATCCATATGATGTAACTCTTTTTGCGGTGTGTTTGTTGGGATCCGATGAAGTTTGAGTTTATGATCAGATCTATATTCTTATCCATGAAAGTTATTTTAGTATTCTTTGATCTCTTATATGAATGATTGCGTATAGCCTTGTATTTCTTCTCCGATATTTGGGTTTTGTTTGGCCAACTTGATATATTTATCTTGCAATGGGAAGAGGTGCTTTGTGATGGGTTCGATCTTACGGTGCTTGATCCCAGTGACAGAAGGGGAACCGACACGTATGTATCGTTGCTATCAAGGATAACAAGATGGGGTCTATTTCTACATAAATAGATCTTGTCTACATCATGCCATCGTTCTTATTGCATTACTCCATTTCTCCATGAACTTAATACACTAGATGCATGCTGGATAGCGGTCGATGTGTGGAGTAATAGTAGTAGATGCAGGCAGGAGTCGGTCTACTAATCTTGGACGTGATGCCTATATAATGATCATTTCCTGGATATCGTCATGATTATTTGTAGTTCTATCAATTGCCCAACAGTAATTCATTTACCCACCGTTTGCTATTTTTTTCTCAAGAGAAGCCACTAGTGAAATCTACGCCCCCCCGGGTCTCTTCTTTATTATATTTGCCTTCGCGATCTACTTTTATTTGCTTTTATTTTCAGATCTATTAAACAAAATACAAAAATACCTTGCTGCACTTTATTTTATTGGCGATCTATTTATCCAATCTATTACAACTTTATCCCGTCCTTTTGCCAATTTCTGGCGCCGTTTCCCGAAAGGGATTGACAACCCCTTTAACACGCCGGGTTGCGAGTATTTGTTATTTGTGTGCAGGTGCTGTTTATGTAGTGTTGCTTGGTTCTACTACTAGTTCGAGAACTATGGTCTCGTCACTGAGGGAAATACCTACCGTTCCTATGCTGCATCATCCCTTCCTCTTTGGGGAAATACCGACGTAGTTCTAGCAGACATCATATATCAGGATGTTCGGTTCCATCTCCTGCATAAGGATTAGCTAGCCGTTGTTCTATCATACCCGAAGGAATGTCATAACCAATATTTTTAGTAGGTGCAGTAGGTTGAGGGGTGACTAATTATGGTTCTGTTCGAGGTGAAGATACCCCGAACAAACCCCTCAAAGGATTGTTTTCCATAGTAACAAGTGACCGTAAATTTCAGCATGTAGTAATAATTTTTCCTTACCAAGAGCGCTTCACTCCCCGGCAACGGCGCCAGAAATGAGCCTTGATGGCCCACAAGTATTGGGGATCAATCTTAGTCCTTTCGATAAGTAAGAGTGTTGAACCCAATGAGGAGCAGAAGGAAATGACAAGTGGTTTTCAGTAAGGTATTGTCTGCAAGCACTGAAATGATAAGTAATGAGTAGTTTGATAGCAAGATAATTTGAATCAAGCAAGTAACGATAACAATAAAAAAGTGTAGCAAGGTAGCCCAATCCTTTGGAGGCAAAGGACAGGCCAAAATGGTCTCTTATGATAAGCAAAGCATTCTTGAAGGTACACGGGAATTTCATCTAGTCACTTTCATCATGTTGGTTTGATTTGTGTTCGCTGCTTTGATAATTTGATATGTGGGTGGACCGGTGCTTAGGTGTTGTTCTTACTTGAAAAAACCTCCCACTTATGATTAACCCCCTCGCAAGCATCCACAACTATGAGAAAAGTATTAAGAATAAATTCTAACCATAGCATTAAACTTTTGGATCCAAATCAGTCCCTTACGGAATAGCGCATAAACTAGGGTTTAAGCTTCTGTCACTCTCGCAACCCATCATCTAATAACTACTCCACAATGCATTCCCTTCGGCCCAAATATGGTGAACTGTCATGTAGTCGACGTTCAAATGACACCACTAAGGGAATCACAACATACATACCATCAAAATATCGAACACATAAAATTCACATGATTACTTGCAACAAGATTTCTCCCGTGACCTCAAGAACAAAAGTAACTACTCACAAATGATAATCGTACTCAAGATCAGAGGGGTATTAAATAGCATATTGGATCTGAACATATAATCTTCCACGAAATAAACCATATAGTAATCAACTACAAGATGTAATCAACACTACTAGTCACCCATAAGTACCAATCGATAGTTCAGGTACAAAGATTGAACACAAGAGATGAACTAGGGTTTGAGAGGAGATGGTGCTGTTGAAGATGTTGATGGAGATTGCCCTCTCCAAGCTGGGAGAGTTGTTGGTGATGATGATGACGATGATTTCCCCTTCCGGGAGGAAAGTTCTCCTGGCGGAATCGCTCGGCCGGAGGGCAAAAGTGCTCCTGCCCAAGTTTCGCCTCGAGACGGCGGTGCTTCATCCCGAAAGTCCCCCCCTTATTTTTTCTAGGTCAAAATGACTTATATACCAGAAGAGGGGCATCAGAGGTGGGCCGAGGAGGGCACAACCCACCAGGGCACGCATGGGCTCCCTGGCGCGCCCAGGTGGGTTGTGCCCACCTGATGGCCCCCCTCTGGTTCTTATTGGCTCCAATATTTCTGATATATTCCATAGAAAATCTCCGTAAATTTTCAGCTAATTAGGAGTTGTGGATAATAGGTAGCATGACATAGATTTTTCAGGTCCAGATTTCCAGCTACCGGAATTCTCCCTCTTTGTGTGAACCTTGCATATTATGAGAGAAAAGGCATTATTATACATAAAACAATATAAATAATAGTAGGAAAACATGATGCAAAATGGACTGGACGTCTCAAGAGGGCCTTAAGAATATCTCTCCATCGGAGGAGAAAATTCCACTCTCGAGCTACCTAGTCCATTGTCAAACTTTCTGATGAATCTGTAAGTTGTTGTTATGATCACCATGTTACAGGTGACATTTGAACAACCCCAAAGTCCACCGTATGGTAAGAAGTGACTACTATACTTTCATGGTCTAAGGAGCAAAGTCACATGTTAACACTCCGTGTTATTACAATTTATTACAGACGATGTTAACTCATTTCATAACAAACAAGTTTGGGTCGATTGAATATGATCGTTCTAATAACGTCATAATCTTGATGTTGTTTTGGCACTATCATTACACTTAACGATATCCTAAGATCCGAAAAACATGATCACCAACAACACTTGAGCTAGTCCGAGAGGCAAGACTAGGGACCTTTTATTTATCGTTTATTATTGCACACCTGCATATGAGTTTTCTACTGAATCACAAATTCTAGGATCATAGCAGTTATAGCATAGAATATAAAATATATAATTATGAAATATGGAAATATAATAATACAAATATTATTACCTCTAGGGCATATTTCCAATAGTCTCCCACTTGCACTAGAGTCAATAATCTAGTTTACATAGTCTAACACCTATGGCTATCCGGTGTTGCTCATGCTTTGCTCGTGGTAGAGCCATCGTCATCGGGTCCGACACATTCAAATCCATGCGAATATTGAGAACCTTCACATAGACCTTCTCAACATCTTGTCGGACAATGTGATACTTGCATCTAATGTGTCTGGTTTTCAAGTGATCTCGGTTCCTTTGCTTGAGCAATGACACCACTATTATCACAATAGAGAGCCATTGGATTCATCACACTTGGGACAACACCAATTTGTTCAAGAAACTTCTTGATCCAGAACGCCTCCTCTAAAGCTTCCGAAGCCGCAATATACTTTGCTTCTATTGTAGAATCCGCAACAGTGTGCTGTTTGAAACTTTTCCAAACAACTATACCACCATTAAGTGTAAAAACATAACCTGATTGAGATTTATAGTCATCTATATCAGTCATGAAGCTAGCATCGGTGTAACCATTTGCAACGAGTTCTTCACCCCCTACATAAACAAGGAGCATATCCTTTGTTCTTCCGAGGTACTTAAGAATATTCGTAACTTGTAACATCCCAAAATTCTAAATTTTGGAATGTTATATTAATTAAGTAATAATGATAGCTTCTCTGATTGTTGTTTTAAATCGAGTGGAGTTTGAAACTTTTTGAAACTTAAATGAGAGGGAATAAAAGGACTTTCCCAATTATTCATTCTTGAATTTTCTACCTTGCTTCCATGAATTCAAATTCATTTCAACACAAAACCCTAGAATGAAGATAATATGACTTCTTCCATTAAAGAAATAAAAAAGGGGTCGAGAAGATTTGAATGCCATCTGAGAATAAGTCAAACCAGAAACTTCATGCCACTCAAGGATTTTCATGCGGGGAGATAACATGGCTTCTTCAAAATGTATGAAATAGAGTGGGGAGTGATGAGGGCCACTTTCAAAATTTATTTGAATCACTTTTGGAGAGTTTCCCATTTCAAGTTTCAAATTCATTTCCATTTATTCAAATAAAATAAAGAGAGAAGGAAATATGACTCCTTCAAATATAATAAAGAAAATATGGAAAACGAATTATGAAAGCAATAGAGATATATTCAAAAAGCATTTGAAATCTTTTGCATAGCCATTTCTTGAAATTATTGAATATCGGTTTTATTGGTTTTTCTTCAAAATATTTTTCCTCTGAAAAATATAAATTATGAATGATGGTAAACTGACTTCCTCCAAAGGAAAAATAGTGGGGAATTATTTTGAAGCCATTTGGTATTTTCAAAAAGTCATTTAATCGATTTTGAGCACCAGATTACTTCTGCGATTTTCCATAACTATTTATACATTTTATTTTGGCAAAATACATATTTACAGGGACCTACATATGCCCTAGTATTTTTGCATAGAATTTTAATTTTTTCTGAGTTGGTTTGCTATTTATTTCTAGTTTTGTGCTTATTTCAAAGAAAAAAAACCTCACCGCCACCCAGGCCTAGTCACACCCCTTGTTCTTTCTTCTTTTTACTGGGCACAACCCTCCTACCCTTCCTTATTTTTTCTTTTCTTTCTTACTTTTTCCTTTTCCTTATATCTTCTCTCTTTCCTTCCAGTGCATGAACTGAATCCCTATCTCCCGGTATTCGATCTTCGGGTCATACCTTGTGTGGGGACCCCGACTCATAAGTCGTGATCACCGAATGCACGTGTACAGTGATCCCAGAGATCAATGCTCACTGAACACACATAAGCTGAATAATAAGAGTCTTACATCCATATGTATCGTCTTACACAATTTTATGACCATTATGGTCAAGTCTTACATAGATTAAGCCTCAAGGGCTGAATACCAAATAAACTTAAGCAGTGGAAATCTTCGTTGATAAGTAGAACCCATGCCATCTGCCTTAACCCTATAGGCATTCTGACTGGGAAAGCGTCCTAGTTCGCATGTTCGTCTCCAAAGAATTCCTCTTCGAACTCCTGTTCTTCCATGCCTGGCCAATTAAATAACCAGTGGCAAGCCAATGAGTACTTTGAATGTACTCGCAAGCAACCCATGCTTTGTCTTAAGATACAACAATGCATGACATAGGTAATTTTTTGCAGAAAGCTAATTTTATTGTGCTATGACATGTTCAACAACTGGTAAAACATGCATCATATGAATTCAAGTAACCATAGGGACTGGTTACAGATATCAACATAAATGGAATGGGCTTCAACCCAACTCAATCATGTCAAGTCCTTTGACTTGACCCAAGTGGTTCTTCCCACTTATCCAAACACACACACTGGTTTGTAAACAAGTGGACGTAGCCCAAGAGCGGTTACCCAACTGTCCTTGATCGTGAACACGGCTATTCGAATAGTTTTACACTCTGCAGAGGTTGCACACTTTACCCACAAGATCCGGGAAGCCTTCGTGTCATCCACGACCCGCGGTACCTCAAGTATCCGGGGTAAGCACCCGATCACTACCTTTCCCTAGCCGCGACTACCAAGGAGTCCACTCGATTGGTAGCAGCCCCCGTGCCAAACATTGTCACACAATAAATTCTTTTTGTGGAGCCACGCTCCCATATTCATCACATATCACAAGCACGGGTTACCAACGGTGTGTCTGGTACCCTATGAAAACAATCATGGCCGCCCTACCTGGAACGACCCCGTCCCGAGAGTGACCACGCCACTCCCGTCACTAGTAATGCGGGCATCCATGTTAGCACGAACTAGGTAATCAATAATGCCCTTTCCCATATAAGGGTAGAGTGGTTGCGCATGTAAGCTTGGAGTAACGGTCACAACTTAAACCAATCCGTTTTCGAAAACAACACACTCACTTGCCTCGGTACACCACTTCTTTATCAAGTGGTTACCTGGCTCAACATCTCCCTCGGGCATTAGTGGCACCCGATGGGGTTTTCAAAAAGTCCTTGAGAATACTTTTGTCTCCATCACCATGCATATACCCTGTCCCACTTGCGTAGTAACTACTTTAGCATCCTATCTACTCCCACCGGCATAACCCTCATAGGAAGGTAGGGTCATGCACAATGCAAGTATCAACAAGGAAGTAACGAAGGCAACCCACCAAAGTGGTTACCATCTCATCATGATTCCGATGCAACACTAATAAAGTGCTATATGACATGCATAAAAAGGGTTTCAGAGACATGGTCAAAGGGCTACTTGCCTGGTTCATCAGAGTCTTGAAATCTTCTGGTCCTTCTCCAAGTACTTTGTCTACTTCGCCAACTAATGCCGGAAACAAACACAATAAGCAACACAACAAGGCAAAAGTAAAAGTGCTCTAAAAATATGAATTTGACTTTTCTACGACATCTCTGGTTATATGAAAAATAACCAGAGTGGTTTCATTGGGACTGGATCAGTGGATATTTTTGAGTATTTCAATATGATAGAATCAATGGATTTATGGATTTGCAAGAAGTGTACCGAAATATATTTTTGAAAAATGAGCAAAGGCCCCCATTTAACAAATTATGATTTTAGAAGCATCTAGGAGTTGGTTTCACTGGATTTGGAGTTCAAATGAATTCCTATGAATTTGCAAAGTTGACAAATATGAAGAAACGGCTCATTATATTGTGTGGCATAGAAAGTATTAATAAAAATGTTCATAACCTAAGTTATGAACTTAGAAGCATCTAGAAATTTGAATCATGGCATTTGGATCAAATATGAACTCTTTGTGATTTTCCAAAGTCCATCATAGAAATAGGGAAATGGGGTTTTGTGAAATATGTGTGAAGGAAACTTTTCTAAAAAAATGAGCATGATGCATCACGAGGTAGATCAAGAATTTAGAAGCTACTAGAAATTTGAATTACTAGATTTGGAGTTCATAAGATTTATTTGTGGATTTTACAAGTTTACAGAAAAAGAAAAAGAAAAGGGAAAGGGTTTTACCCTTATCCTGCGCACTGGGCGGGAGATAGCAATGGGCCGCCCCAGCGGTTTAGCTGCACGGGTGGCAGGGGCGACGTCGAAGGCGCCCTGGATGGAGTACGCCTTCGCTGCACGGGAGGCGGGTTTACTCCCGGTCCGTGTCCACTTAAACGGGCAGGGCCCGCCCGCTGGGTCGCTGACAAGCGGGGCCCGGCACTCAGGCTGTCCCCTACCTCCCGCTCGAATAGAGCAGAGGCATGGGAGGCAAGTCCGAGTGGTGCCAGCGCTCTCTCCGGCGGCACCGGCCACCTCTGGCGACGCCCAGCCCACCGACGGATTCAGGAGAACATGCCGCACCCGCCGAGGTGCGCCACGACTGCTGGGATGGTCGTATGCAAGCGGTGCATCACCCGCAGCGAATGGAGGCGACGGTGAGGTTGGATCTTGGTGCTTCAGCCACGGAGAGGAAGAAATGGAGCAGGGCAGATAGGCATGATGTCGGCGGCGATGTTCTGAGACCACGAGGTGGAGAGGAGGGGCTCGGGTTGGCACGAATTTGGGCGGAGTCCGGCGGGTCGGCTCTGGCCATGGAGGTGGTTGGAGGGCGCAAGGAGGGGAGTGGGCTGGTCCAGGGGGTGCACGGGAGGGAGAGAGAGCCAAAGGAGTAGAGAGGGGGCTCGGGGGTGGCCTTAAGTAGCCGACCCGTGGCTCACCGTGGACGCGGCGCACGGCTGGCCGTGGCAACAGCTCGGGCGGCAAGGGGAGAGAGAGAGCGAAGGGTTGTCTGCGGTGCTTGTGGGGGTGGAGTAGGGCGCCAGGAAGAGAGAAAGGGAGCGGGGCGAGCTCTAGGTGGAGCCACGAGATCGCACGCGCATTGGCAGGCTCGGGCGGCTCTGGGCACGCATGGCACGGCCAGGACAAAGAGGGAAAGGAGGGGGCCAGCGCGGTGGCATGTTGCGGACGTCGAGGCACCTCGACAGGTGCAAGGGGGAGGCTCAAGGTGGTCGGGGGACGCGGCGTCAATAGTCGCCTGCTCTGCCTCACGCTCCAGAGCATGCAAATGGCCGGCGTTCGCGGCTTTTCGCGTGCACCCGCGCGTCCACTTGTGTCTGGCATCTGTAGGAAGAATAAACAAGAGGGAGGGAGGCTTTGGATGCTCTGGAACTTGCCAGGAGTGGGAGAGAGATGAGAAAGGGAGGGGAAAGTGGCTGTCCAGAGAGAAAAAATGGGTCTCTGCCCCCCTGAATCATTGCTCCTTGGGCAGCAAAGCATGCAGGAGGTAGAGGAGGAGCAGGTGAGGCTGTGGGAAAAAGTTCATCTCATGGAGATTAGTGGAAGGGGTTGAAACATGCATTTTGACATTCTGCCAGAAGGTGTTTGATGCTAGTTTGGTCAAGCAAATGGATTCCACTTGACATGAGGATTAACAGGGTGAAATGGAACATATAATTAGGGTGTTCCACCAAATTTGAGCTCATTTGGGCAAAGTGGCCAATGTAACTTCGGTAAACCCTAGAAATCAACAGAAATGGCTTTTCCAAGATTTAGTCATGCAAATCTATTCTCCTTGATGCACCACTTGGTGTAGTGTTATCATTTGAGGATTTGAACATGTCCACAAAAGTTCAGATCAACAGGACACACTTGGCAATGTAGAGTTCTTCAAATTTGGTTCTGGACAGAAAGGGTTTTAGAACACTTTGATCATGATATCCTTCTCTCCAACTTGTGCCATTTGGTCTAGATGCATTATTACACCATTTGAGCATGTGCACCAAGTTTGAGAGCATTTGGACATGTTTGGCAGTGCAAAGCTGTTCAAACTTGGAAAAGGACAGAAATGGTTTTGAGAGGGTTTGGTGGTGCTATGTTGTTGCCCATGACATGAGACTATGTAGGATCTTCAAGTAGGTCATTTATGACATGGTAGAATTTTCTAGAATTTAATGGATAATATTTCCTATGTAAATATTTCAAAAGTTTGAAATGTCCAGGAAGGGTTTCTGAGGGATTTGACCAATATTTTGGTCATGACCTTGTGTTGAAACTCATATATATGGACAATATATGTCCACTGAGTCTCCCTAAATTTTCTCAAATATTTTTGAAATATTAAAATAATTTTAACCTATTAAAGACCATTTCTAGCCTTAAGAAAAAGCCTTTAAATAAAATAGTAAAACAACTTTTAAAATAATATTTTTGTGGATTCTGGGAGTCCTATATCTAATAGGATTCAAATATAATTTTTGAAAGATTTATCACACCCTTAATTAAGTACTTGTAGTTCAAGTCTCAATTCAGGGGATTTTGGAAAAGCTATTTTAGAAAATACTTTTTAGCCAAAATATTTTTGTAAGAAAATACTATTCTGTCCTATACACATGGCATGATCATTGGGCAAGGCTTTTGACCAAGGAGAAGGAGTATAAGAGTTGGAGGATTTATTTGATTTTTAGAGCACTTGCAACCAACACACAAAAATCAAATCAAGCAAAGACCAAAACACTCGAAAGTTTTTGTCAAACCACATTTTATCATGATTGATTAGCTTAAGTGTTGTGGCATGAAAATCAGGGTGTGACACCTTGCCCAAGAATTTATGTCCTATAAATAGAGACCCCCCTCGACCGATTCCCCTAAAAACCTTCGCCCAAACCCCCTCGTATCAACTGCGAGAACGAGTTGGATCTCGCCGGAATTCATCGAAGTTCACCGGCCGTTCCCGATGCTGGTAAGCCAGCCTAGGCCTTCTTATTGTTCTTCTTCTGCCAATCAACTTCTTTTGTCACAACTCACTCGTTAGACATCATTTCTTCACATCTCGTCTACCACAGCAACACGTTCGAGCTCATACGCCGATGCCGGAGCACGAGAGTTCACCGAAAAAACAAGCTCGCCCCGCTCTACACAAGCGTCCTCGAGGACCAACTCCACCACCCTGTGAAACCCCTCGACGCCCTGCCATGCTACTTGTGAGCTGCGTTGGGGTTTTCCCTGAAGAGGAGGGGATGATTCAGTACAGTAGAGATAAGTATTTCCCTTAGTTATGAAACCAAGGTTATCAATCCCGTAGGAGAATCACGCAACAACTTGTTAACAACACCTGCACACAAAATAACAAATCCTTGCACCCAGCGCGAACATGGGGTTGTCAATCCCTTGGCGATTAATTGCAAGATTAAATTGTACGATGATAGATAGATAGATCGAACAAAAATACAAAATAAAATAAATAAAGGAAAATTGCAGCAAGGTATTTTATAGGATTTTTAATATATGATAGAAGAAGACCCGGGGGCCATAGTTTTCACTAGAGGCTTCTCTCTAGAAAATAGCATACAGTGGGTAAACAAATTACTATTGGGTAATAGAAAAGCAAATAATCATGACGATATCGAAGGTAATGATCATGTATATAGGCATCACATCCAAGACAAGTAGACCGAAATGATTCTGCATCTACTACTATTACTCCACACTTCGACCGCTATCCAGCATGCATCTAGAGTATTAAGTTCATGAAGAATGGAGTAACGCCTTAAGCAAGATGATGTGATGTAGACAAAGTAAACTGACACATCACGATTGCAGGATGCTGCTAACGCGACACTACGATCAGAGACCCTTTGACGAAACTGTGTGCGATGCATTAATCGCAAACGGTGATGTAAAAAAACCGTCAAAAAAGATGCAAAAAGTTTGCAATGAATGATACATCAAACACGGTTCAGATTTTAGTTGCGTGTGCGATGAGGGGCATACGGTTGATCTGTACGAACTGTTTGCGATGAGACAGAACAACAGAAACGGGAAGCCAGATCAAGGTGTGTGCGATATACGGCATACAGTTCACTCCGATGAACCGTTTGTGATGAGTGAGGTGAACACAAACGATTCGGCATAACAAGATGTGTGTGATACTGGTAAATAGGTCGGTAATCAGAATTGTATGCGATCAGTATAGACAGCCCATACAGACTTTTTTTTGTGAATTTTGTGCTCGTCAGGGCACACAGTTCAACAAACCAACCTGTTGGCGATAATGTAGAAGATCTCTGTCGAATACATATTACTAACCGTTTGTGATGAGATTGACAGGATAAACAAAGATATATACAGTCTGCTTAATTTAGTCTTTCTTCTTCTTGTTGTTTTTGTTGGATGTCCCCGCGACATCGTCTTGGTGAGGATGCTTCTTGCCGCCGACCATTGGCTTTTCATCGCCGTCGCCGTCGCCGTCGTCGTTGTTGTCGGCGTCCTCCTCCTCCTTGTTCGACCATTCCTCCTCCTCATCACAGTCGTCCTCTTCTTCATCCTCCAACGGCTCCTCGTCCGTCTGGTTGTCGTCTGACGACTCCGGAGGCGGCGTCCCTTCCATGAACCGGATATATTCAAGGTCTGGGCTCGACGCCGAACTCATGGAAGACGAGCGGGATGATTCTGATGTTGACCTATCATCGGGCGCCAGACTGCTGGCCGAACTGTCGTCCTCGCTGTCGCTCGACTTGGCTGTAGAGTGTGTGCCAGTGTGTAGCGCGGCCTGCCAGGACGATGAAGATGGTGGACATTTAAGCGGGGTATGCAGAGAAGAGGAACTGGCAATTGAAGCGGTGGTTGACGTATTATCTAACCGCTGATATAATCAACCGCAATTATTTGTACCCAGTCGCTCCAAATTCCCGGGGTTGCGCAGGACTCTTATTGGCTATTTGGCTGGTTTCTTTTTTCAGGACAAAAACAAGGAACGAGTTTTGGGATTATGCACCAGTACTGGTACGAATGGAGTAGGACAGTTGGCAAGCAATACATTGAGCTCTTCTTATTGATAAAGCCAGTAATAATCAAACTAGAAAGGAAAAGAAAAAGACAATGAAAAATATCTGCACGAATCTTCGCGTAACATCAATGGCATAGGACCTAGATGTGCATTACTTAGAGCACATCCAGATGTGCTTTAGCAATACTGTCAAACAAAACCCTTAATCATCATTGCAAACAGCGCATAGAACATGGCTAATGCGACAACAACAACTACACATGCTAGTTCCTTCTTGTCTCTTGCTTTCATCTGTTGCCTGTGATTGATTCTTTCTTGCTTCATCGTACTGATTGTACATTCCAGATCAGCCAGTTTCTTCTTCAGCTTTACGTTATCTTCTGCGAGCTTGGTGATAACACTCTGAGCCCTGCCATGCCATTCTTCATCTAGCCAGTTAACAAAGGCACAAGCCTCATATCCCTGCCAATGTTAAATAGTATTCTGGATGAGCGGTGGCATTAACTGAAGTAAAATGATGAACTTAATTAGCACTAACCTTTAAGGGGCAACTAAGAAACCGATTGCCAATGTCGAATCCCTCCGTGCATACACGTCGAGCGGGAGTGTGCCAGTGCACACAACTCAGCTTTTGGTACTTCTAGGTGGCGCAAAACTCGGAGTAGAACTCGTGTTGCGGGATTCTAGAGTCAAGCTCCGGATCCGGCGGCAGATCGCTTTCCTGGGGGGGGGGGTCATTTAAGACAGACGGATTCAGCAAGGATCTATACTTTGGACATGCTAAAAGAGATCGGGATAGATTGGAACCTGACGGGACGATTTGGATCCATAGTACACCTGCCTTCTGATGACCTTAGGCAAGTGCTCGGCGGCGACCGCCGTCGTGGCGGCGATACGAGCAGGAGCAGCCGCACCGAAAGCATCAGCACCACTTGTCTGCATTCCCCCAATGTCAGCGCCATGCGAGGGAATTTGGAGGCTATGTAGGGATTTGGGGGAAATGGAGAAACTGTGGAGATAAGCTAACGGTCGGGAACTACTAATGGCACTATATATATGTTGTATATGGCACACTGTTTGTACATGTCGTTTGTGTTAGGTATTACAACGTCACACACGATTTCCGCACCAAACCGTGTGAGAAGACAACGTAGGTTAGACATGGTTGCCATTACATAACCGTATGTGATGTACTACCCTGTCCATATAATTGAGTTACTGTGAGATACCATGTAAACAGCCGCTCCGCGGATATCCATAAAAAAATAGCCGCTCTGCATATAGAGATGGCGGCGGTAGCCTAGGCAGTGGCTACCGGAGAAGTGGTCAATCCTCGGTCGGTGGGCGGTGGCGGCGTCATAGGAGGTCAATCCTTGGTCTGCGGCAGGAGATAGGAGGAGCTCAACCATCGAGGTCGGCCACAGCATGATCTGAGCACATCCATCGCGGCTGATGGCAGGATAGTGGAGGTCGAACTTCAGGCGGCAGCCGCACTAAGCTTTGCTCCTTGACCCTGCTGTCTCGTCGTGCCACCGCATCACGCTTGTCTGTCTGCTGGGTGGAGGTCGCCGCACGGCTAATTAATTAAGGTATTCTTTTCGTGAGTGGCTTAATTAAGGTATTCAATTCCTAAGTGTAGTGTTGTACTAGTACTCTATGTGTAAATTGACTAGCCATTAATTTTTGTCATTGCACGTCTAGATAACAACATGGAGCGCCCTCAGTAATTATTAAAATAAAACCTTGTGATTTATGCACGCATCTTTGGGCAGCAGTTAATCTGTGTATTAATGTTGTTGTTTTGTTTTTAATTACCATTCGTGTGCTGCAGATGGAACGATCTCGATGGATGAAGAATCGGAAAACCGCAGATTTTATCAGTGGCGTGACAGAGTTCATGAATTTGGCTGAAAGTACAAAGAGGAGAATTGGTGATGCGGATTACATCCTGTGTCCATGATCTGATTGTGCCAATACAGAGTCACATGAAGTTGCAGATGTCTAGATGCACTTAGTCTCTAGGGGATTCATGGATGGATATACACGTTGGACTAGACACGGTGAAGAGGAGGTCATGGATGAAGATACCCAGGGCAGCGAGATGCCAAACCCCGATCAGTGTCACATGGATGTTGAATCTAACATCGGGGCAGAGGCGTCAAGCTACCAATGGAACACTGGAAAGCCGAAACGCCCACTGGAAAACCAAGACGTCGACGCAGATGACGACGATCTTGATATGCCAGATTTTGCTGCTATGATTGCAGATTTCGAGGGCCCAGAAAAGGATATGATTGGGTACAAGGATCTGCCAACCATTGATGCGGACTCCAAGAAAGAATTGTATCCAGGTTGCAAAAAGAAATATTCCAGGTTGAGTGCCACCCTGGCGCTTCTCAGATTTAAAGCAGCAAACGGTCTATCAAACAAGGGCTTCACAGAGATGTTAGGTATTTTCAAAGAAATTCTTCCGGAAGATAATGTGCTCCCCAGAAGCACGAATGAAGCGAAGAAAATTGTTTGCCCATTGGAACTTGAAGTACAGAAGATACACGCTTGTGTGAATGATTGTATATTGTACCGTGGTGAGTACAAAGATTTGCGTGCATGTCCCACATGCAAGCATGCACGATACAAGCGCAGGAGAGCAAAGGACAAGTACAAATTGGACGACGAGATCAAGACAGGAATCCCGTTCAAGGTTGTTTGGTACTTGCCTTTAATTCCAAGGTTGAGGCGTTTGTTTGCAAACCCTAGAGAGGCAAAGAGGTTGCGGTGGCATCATGATGAGCGAATTGCGGATAGGTTTATGAGGCACCCGAAAGATGGGGCTCAGTGGGAATTAATCGACAAAAAGTTTGAAAATTTTGCCAAGGATCCTAGAAGTATAAGGCTCGGGGAGTGTACTGACGGGATGAATCCTTTTGGCGATATGAGCACCAATCACAGCACATGGCCGGTGCTTCTGTGCATATATAACCTAGCTCCTTGGTTGTGTATGAAGAAAAAATACATTATGATGTCAATGATTATCCAAGGCCCGAAGCAACCTGGAAATGACATCGACATTTACTTTCAGCTACTGGTAGAAGAACTGCTGACAGTGTGGATAGATGCGCCTGCTGTAAAATGTTATGATGCTTACAGAAAGGAGATTTTCGATCTACATGCGATGCTGGTGCACACCATTCAAGATATGCCGGCATTAGGCAACACATCGGGGCAGAAAACAAGGGGAGATGTAGGGTGTGTCACATGCATGGATAGGACAGCTAGCAGAAGACTTCCCAACTCGCGCAAAACAGTGTATTTGCGTCATCGTAGGTTCTTACGGAAAAATCACCCATACTGAAAGATGAAAGCTGAATTTGATGGTACGGCAGAGGCAGGTGCGGGCCCAAGACCCTATGAAGGGGAGGTGGTCCACAACATGGCTAAAAAATTAATGTTGTGCTTGGCAAGAACCACCCTTTGACGGTGAAACTAACACCCAAGGATCAAGTGTTTAAGAAGAAATCGGTGTTCTGGAAATTACCTTACTGGGAGATTCTACGTGTACGTCACTGCATCGATGTCATGCACGTAGAGAAGAACGTATGTGAAAGCATCCTTGGTACTCTGCTCAAGATTAAAGGTAAAAGAAAGGATGGTGACGGTTCACGGCTCGATATGCTTGCTGATCAATCACAACGCAAGAGTGAAGCAGAAGATGATGACAAATTCATCAAAGCTCGCCAGAGTTACAATTTCAGTACAAAAGAAGCAACACAGTTCTTCACCTATTTGTTGTCAGTTAAGACACCCTCTTCCTACTGCGCAAACATCAGAAGTCTCGTGGATGTGAGCTCAGGTAAAATGAAGTTGGGACACATGAAGTCACATGATTGCCACGTAATGTTGACACAAATCCTCCCGGTGGCCATCAGGAATCTGATGGACAAAGATATAAGAAACACACTCATTGACCTCTGTGATTTCTTCAACCAACTATGGCAGAAAGTTGTAAATCCTGAAGAGTTGGATCATATGCAAGATGATGTTGCAAGAATATTGTCCAACCTAGAGATGTTTTTCCCACCGTCATCTTTGATGTCATGGTCCATCTCACTATGCACCTTGTCGACGAGATAAAGTATTGTGGTCCTGTGTTTCTTCGCAACATGTATCCCTTCGAGCGGTTCATGGGAATACTGAAGCGCTTTTGTCGGAACCGAAACCATCCAGAGGCAAGCATCCTACAAGGTTATACCGCTGAGGAGGTGGTTGAGTTTTGCACCGAATACATGAAACAAAGACCTATAGGTTTGCCCCTCTCGCCACGAGGGCAGGTTGAAAGGTAAGCCGGTCCTTGCTGGCACGCAAATGGCTGCACCTGGAGAATTGGCAGAGAAAGCCCATTTGATGGTACTGCTTAATAGCCCAGTTCTCATCGCTTATGCCGAAGAACACTTGGCGGAGATACGCCAAAGCTTCTTACCAATGGTGCCTTCATCAGATGTGGAGATGAAGGAGCACACTAAGAACTACGCCGAATGGCTGAAGAATCGTTTGGCACAAGGATCCATCAATGACATTGCTACATGGTTGGCACAAAATCCATCACCTACGGTGTTGACGTACCAAGCATATGACATAAATGGATACACGTTCTACACTGAGGAACGTGATAAGAAGACCTCGTATCAGAACACCCTTGTTCGAATAGAATGCATGACTGTCAATGAAGATGATAAAAGGGTATACTATGGAACCATCAAAGAGATTTGGGAGCTTGACTATGTGAAAGTTAAGGTGGCATTATTCAGGTGCGCATGGATCCCTCTTGGTCAGGTAAGGATTGATGAGTACAGGAAGACCTGTGTTAACAGGACAACGATGGCATATCACGCGGACCCATTCATTCTTGCCAGCGATACTACCCAGATTTTCTTTGTGGAAGACCCCTTGCATAAGAACGGCCATTTAGCGATGCATGGGAAGAGAAGGGTACTGGGTGTCGACGATGTTGCCGATGAGGACGAGTACGATGAATTTGATGAGTTGCCAGCCAAGGAATCACGCACCCATGGAACAGAGCAACGTAAAATCATCAAAAACCCCAAGTTCATTAGGGGTCAACTTAATGATCCTAGTTCCCCCATGTACATGGGAATTAAGACGTAAGACTAGTCTTTATGCCTAGCCTGCAACTTAATTCGTTCAATTTAGAACTGTCGCGTGTACTGAATTTGTGAGTTATGCCCGGTTTTCTGTTGATGTAAGAACCGTTAATATGTTGACCTTGATATGTTGTCAGCTCAGGCAATGAATATGAACTATTTTTTGTTACTATTATTATTATTATGATTATTATTATTATTATTATTATTATTATTATTATTATTATTATATCATAGAGGTAGCACACTCAATCGATCTCACTAAAGTATGTGTGAACAAAATATGCAATCTGGTTTGCGAATAGCACACGATTCGTTGATGAAAGCCGTGTGCTGACCAAACCCCGCCCACGATCTGAGTCGTGCTTTCTGATTGGCCAGAACCCAAACCCCACGGATCGTATGTCTGCACCATTGGATGCTCGCAGATCGAACGGTGATCCTCATCCCTTTCAACATCACATGCATTTCCGGTTGTAATTTTATTTTTATGCACAAAATGCACGTTAATCTCAAAAAATGTCTTAAATATAGCTAACGATACCTGAAATGCGCCAGAAAATCAAACCCGTGGTATAATGGTGATTGCGTACCATGGAAATTTTTATGAGGCCAAACGATGAAGTCACCGGCCATAGGAGTTTGAATTGAAACGTCTCCTTTTGGAAAACCATGATCCTTCATGTGAGATGCTCCGGTTTGGAAGGAGCGGTCATCAAAACTTGTGCCAAACTTTACCAATTTTTTTCCATGGGGTCGTGAGAGCACGCCACAGGCACACATCGATTTTGATGATGTCCGAACTCCATCTGAATTTCCTGTAATTAAAATACCAACTAGGCCTATGCCAGTGGCCGCACCTCGCGGCCGAAATGTTTGAAACTTCTCCCCGCTTCTCAAACAAACGCACGAAAACTCACAAAGCGACGCACAAATGATCTGTACACCTTTGCTAGGCTGATAGTAAGGGGGTATCATAGCTAGTATCATGCATGCCAACTAGGCAATTTTGATGAGCTGTCATAGAATTAATTAAATGAAGAAAGAGAGGGTTAAGTATCATATCATGAAACCGTATCATAATAAATGCTATGCTACTATGTGTCATGCATGACAATATAAATAAAGTACTACATATGATACTAGCTACTCTATGATACTATGCATTAGAGCAAGTACACAATAGAGTGACATAAGACTAGCCACAATGGGTAGTAACATAGAATATTACTAGTCTATGTTACTACCTCTATAGTGGGGAGTAACATATGTGTAGTAACATGCAACACTTCATTTATTAGGCTATAGACTCATCTTGCCTTGAGATGTGTGATGTTACTCATACTACTAGTAAGACTACCCACAGTGGGAGTAACATAGGTAGTAACATCACACATATCTAGATAAAATAGATGATGTGGCAAGCAATAAATGAAGAAATGGAGGAAAGTGGTAACATAGCTAGTTACTAGCTAGTAGTATGAGTAACATCACACATATCAAGGCAAAATGAGTCTATAGCCTAATAAATGAAGTGTTGCATGTTACCACACATATGTTACTCCCCACTATAGAGGTAGTAACATAGACTAGTAACATGTGCATGTTACTAGTCTATGTTACTACCCATTGTGGCCAGTCACTAGCTATGTTACTACTTTCCTCTCTTTCTTCATTTATTGCTTGCCACATCATCTATTTTATCTAGATACATGTGATGTTACTACCTATGTTACTCCCACTATGGGTAGTCTAAGCAGGCTATAAGGAATAGAATAATATATATGTGCTTATTAGTTGGAGGAAAGAGAAGAGAAGCGGGCTCTTGTTTAGTAGAGCCAGCTGCAACACGAGACCCAAGACACTTTGTGAGGATGTAAGGTGGGCCAACTATTGATAAACTAGTACGTATATAAAACTTATTATTGTACATGCCCGCTAAGAGGTTGGCTGTATATGACATGGCAACTTCTTATAGCCGACCCTTGGCTGTATTATTAACCATGCTCTTAGTGAGGTAGATAGTATATCATAGACGACTAGCCAGTATCAGACTAGCCACAGTGGGAGTAACTTCAGCAGTAACATCGACTCCAACTCAGCAAACTTGCTTATGTGGCAATAAGTTAATGAGGAGAGAGATAGTTTCAGTAACTTAGCTAGTTACTGTAACATCACATGTCCCAATGCAATATGAGTCTATAACCTAATAAATGAAGCTTTGCATGACAATACACTTATGTTACTACCCACTATGAAGGTAGTAACATGTATAGTCTAGGGATATGTGTATGTTACTAGTGTACTCTCCATTGTGTCTAGTCTCATACTCCCTCCTTTCCGGTTTAGGCTGGTTGTAATGGTATTATCATAAGCGGTATCATGCATGCCAACTAGACTTTCTGGATGAAGTGGCACACAATTAAATGAGGAAAGAGAGGATGTGGTATCTTATCATGATACTGTGTCATATTAAATGTTGTACTACTACTTTGTGTGATGCATGACAATTAGTAAGGCAACCTAAGATGCTAACTTATGATACTATGCATTACGGAAGTAGTATCCTACACTATCATATGCATGTAATGATTTAATGCACCTTGGAATCTGGACATGTGATGGAGAACAACTAAAATTTCAAGATAAGCCTATAAACCAGAAGGGAGGGAGTATATATGCATGATACTAGTATATGATCGGCAATACCTCCGTAATGCGCGCATGCATAGTATCATAAGTTAGTATCTTAGGTTCCTTATTAATTATCATGCATGACACAAAGTAGTACAACATTTAATATGATACGGTATCAGATATGATACCACACCCTCTCTTTCATCATTTAACTGTGTGCCACATCATCCAAAAAGTCTAGTTGGCATGCATCATACTGCTTGATACTCCCATATTACGACCAACCTTATTAGGGTGGCCATAGTGGGGGTAGCATAGCCGGTATCATGCACTCGGGAATAGAAAATATGATGATGTGGCAAAGAAGTAGTAACATAGGTAGATACCGTAACATATATATATATATATATAATAAATGCTATACTACTTTGTGTCATGCATGGTCATAAATACGGTCATCTATGATATATACTCCCTCCGTAAACTAATATAAGAGCGTTTAGGTCACTATTTTAGTAATCTAAACCCTCTTATATTAGTTTACAGAGGGAGCTAGTACTACTCTATGATACTATATATGCACTATGAAGGTACGTACTTAGTATCATACACTAGTATCATATGCATGATACTATATATATAGTATATGATACTCCCCACTATATAAGGCTGGCCATAGTGGTGGTATCATAGCCGACGATGTCACGCACTCGGAAATAGCAAGTATGCTGATGTGGCAAAGAATTAAATATGTATAAAGAGGCTTAGAGTAACATATAGGTAGATACCGTATCATGTTAAATGCGATGCTAATTTGTGTCATGCATGGCAATAAATATGATCTATATATGATACTATACTCTATGTATTATACTATGCGCTATAATTAATTAAAGGTAGTATCATACACTAGTATCATATATACCGTATATTCATGATACTAGTATATGACACTCTCCACTATACTCGTGATTTCTTACCGTGGAAAACAATTGGAGGCGAAACGATGAACTCATGTTTTGATTCGAACAAAAATATGATGTTAGGTAATGTAAATGTTTTCATAGAGCACACAGTTCACTCACGAAAGCCGTGTGTCCACTAAACCGTGGCTGATGCACCCCCTCCCCTCTGCCACGCGCGCGATCTAAGTCGTGCATTTTGATTGGCCAGAACCCAAACCCCACGGATCGTACGTCTGCACCGTTGGATTCTCCTTGATCAAACGGCGATCCTCATCCCTTTTGACAACACATGCACATGTTTTCAAATAGCTCCACCCAAAAAAATGTTTTCAAATAGCACACGGTTCACACACAAAAGCCATGTGCCTACCAAACCATGGCCGATGCCCCCCTTGCTGCGCGCGCAATCTAAGTCATGCGTTTTGATTGGCCAGAACCCAAACCCCACGGATCGTACGTCTGCACCGTTGGATGCTCCCAGATCGAACGACAATCCTCATCCCTTTCGATAAGAAATGCAGTCCGGCTAGGAATTAATTTATATGCTAACAAGCACGGTAAATCGCAAAAAATGTCTTACATATAGAACACGAGACCTGAAATGCGCCAGCAAAACAAACCCGTGGTAAAATTGTGATTGGTTTACGTGGGAAAAATTTAGAGGCGAAACGATGAACTCACGTCTTCATTTCAAAATTAGTACATCTTCATTACAAATGAAATTATTCTGTTTGTGCACATGAGCGCTTAGAGGCAACCGTTTGCATAGGCCTTTCCGCGTGCGCGGCGACCTGGGATATTTTCACCCTTTTCACCTAGGCCGCCAGCACCCGGAGTCCCCAACACCCCCCACCGTCCGCCCGCGTTTCACTCAACTAGTCCACCCAATCTCCTTCGCCAGCTCCCCCTCCCGCAGATCCACAGCAGAACCCTCTCCAGCGCCGCCGTGCTCACCCCAGCCGTGTGCCCGCTCTTCGGCGTCAAGCCTACCTCCACTGCCATTCCCAACATGCGGCGGCCCGTGCCTTGCCGTCTTCATTTTCTCGCCAGCCACCCTCAAGCATATCGATGCAGTAACCCTCGCCTCTCCTGTGGCCCGGCCGGGTTTGCATTAAGAAGCCTGTTAGTTACTGCTCTCCATTGCGGTGAGGCATATTTCCCTGCAATCCCTCTTCCAATTTCGTTCCGTATGTTCCCAAATTGGCTATAAAATAACGGAGAGCGTATATATGTTCATTATCTACCTTCCTTACTACATATAAGTTGTATTTGTTCCAATAAGTTACTGTCTATTTACAGATCGCGGGCGCCCGAGTCACACAAACTTAACAAATTAGCCGTACATTTCTAAATTATTGCATGGCATGTTTAGAAAGCTTGATACCAAGTTGTTAGTTTTATGCTTATCCTCCTTTCCTGAGTTTCGCATGTGTTCTCTGTAGATGCCGAGTAGCAGCGACAACACTCATTCAGGCCATGTATCTTCATCTGATTCGGACAACCCTAGGTCTTCAACAGATTGTGAGGGA
Organism: Triticum aestivum; assembly: GCF_018294505.1. NCBI lineage: Eukaryota > Viridiplantae > Streptophyta > Magnoliopsida > Poales > Poaceae > Triticum > Triticum aestivum. Next base: position 172,772,115 of record NC_057811.1, read on the forward strand.
TCAAGTAGTCTTGAACGGGATAGAGCTGCAGCAATTACCCTTCCGGTCAGGACACGGAGGAACGCTCCAAGGAAGCCCACACACCAGCCTAAAGGTGTATATGAAGTAACCGAGATTGATTTAAAGTCCTGGGCTCCAACTAAACCAGATAAAGCACGCATGAGGTTCAGGAGTGTGTGTGGATTTGTTGGCAGGGCAAGGCTCAACATTAATCTGCCGGGGTTTCGGAAGGCTGACACAGAAACACGGCGAAGGATAGTCCGGGAGATCATGGATCACTTCAATGTTCCAGAGCAGTGGAGAATGCAGGTGGAACACGCTGCACTGAAGAAGGCTAGGGATGCTTGGAGAAACTGGAAGCACGTGCTGTACAAGAAGTACTTGAGTGAAGGCAAGGACCCAATCCCCGACCCCCAAATTACAAAGGCAAACTGGGCAAAATTCAAAAGGGTCAGGGCAACTCCAGAGTTTGCTGAGAAGAGTTTCAAGCAATCGGAACTTCAGAAGAAGAACATACACCCCCACCATATGGGTGTGGCAGGATACTACGGCATGAAACTAATATGGGAACCGGAGGACAAAGAAGCAGTAGCGGCGGGTGGGAATCCGGCCTTTAGTGAAATCAGGGGCAAATGCTTACTTGCGGGCATGTGCAAAGAGGCGTGATGACGGAACTTATTACTTTGAAAATGCACGTGACACCAAACTGTATGAAGTGATATTAGAGGCTTCCAAGATCCCTGGAAGGTTCTACAGGAACTCAGGGCCATGTGACATTCTGCCCATTGCTCTGGACACAAAAGAGCCCCCTGGCCGTGCAAGGGGTATAGGTGTCAATGTCCCGCACAAGAGGGCTTTCATACTCAGCAAAGAAGAGAGGCTCATCATGAAAAAAGCGAGGAGTGAAATGAAGCAGAATGCATTGTATGAAAGGTTGAAGAAGGAGATTTATCTGGCTGTTCGAAAGGATGTTGAGGAGTCAATGATGATGCAGAAGACTCTAACACTGACAGATAGCCAGTAGATGGGAGGGGAGGTGGGCATGGAGGATGCTGCTTATTGCGCGACAACACTGCACAAGAGTAGTTGTGCATCAGCTGACCCCAGTGACACTGAGACTGCAACTGCTCGTGATGATGCTATATCTGATCTATCTAGAATGAAGACAGACTGAAGGGCGTGCTTACACATTATGAAGGTACATTAAAATGTGCAACAGCCTGGGTTTGCCCACCCTTCTTGGAAGATGGCCTCTTTTTGGACAATGTGCCATTGAAGCCGGGTTGTGTGAAGTGCTACGTGACTGAAGTAAAGCCTGGATTCAATGAATTTGCCCTGAAGAATGTCCTAGGAGACTTCGATGAGCAAAGGACCTTGGGAGAAACACTGTTACATCACATCCAGTGGCCACGAAAGGAAATAGAGTTCATCGATGAGATTCCTAAAGCCCCGCCAAGAGCAACCACTGTCGCCCCTCAACCGGTGACGCTCTCCTTGCCACAGCAGCTCTCGCGGGCTAATGCACCAACCTGTGATCAGCCGGCCCGACTTTGTGGCGTACATGCCATGTCATACTCCACCCCAAAGAAACCAGTGGCAAGCCCTACAACTGCTGATGACGCACCACCGGTTCAGATGCCGGCCGCTGAAGCAGCTGGGGGAGACCCAGCTGTAGCACATGCTCAGTAGGCCAACCTGGTGGAACAGACTGCTAAGCAGTCTGATGCTTCGGAACCGCCTGCTAAGCAGTCTGTAGGTCCAGAACTGACTGCTCATCAGTCCGTCGGTCCGCAGGCGCGTGATCAGCATACCAATGCATCAGTACTTCCTGCTCAGCAAACCAACACGTTGGCACGGCCTCCTCAGCACACCGACAAGTTGGCACCACCTGCGCAGAAACCCGACATAGCTTCAATGCATGGTCAGCAGTCCGATGCCTCTGCTCCTATAGCCCAGCAGTCTGTCACAGCAGCACCGCCAACTCAGCGGTCCGTCATAGATAAACCATCTGCTAAGCAGTCCGTCCAAGCTTCACCGTCTGCTTGGCAGTCTACCTTGTAGCCAACCAGACGTTCTGCCAGAAATGCTTCAAGTACCAGGAAGGAAGTGGCCAAAAAGGCTACAACCACGACCACGAGGAAGCGCAGCGGGAGAGTGAAGAGGAAATAGAACGATTGCCTCTTACTTAAAGCACCCATCGCCCAGAACCAAATTAACAGCAGCTTGTTCGAATCGGGGTGTAATATTATTTCTGACGCCATGGATGATGAAGAAGTACGTTTGTTGCTTGCTAAAAGTAAAGCAGACGTACTTGAAGCACGCAATTACGTCCATGGCCAGCCATTTCTTGTTGGCGAATACTTTGATGAGTGCAGCTCCAGTTGCCGCGAGTTACATGAATATTGCATGGATCAAATGTCAGAAGGTCATCATGCTTTGCTAGTCCACTACAATAGAGATCATTTCCGACACGATGTTGGTTCCATCAATGTGAGTTTCGAGGACTTACATCTCTTCTTCAACTTCAACGTGCTCGATGCCACTCTTGTTAGATGCCTGATTTTGTAAGTACTTAACAAACTCTGATCAACTTCTCCATACAAGGCTGTAAATGATAAACAACTAACTGCATTTTATTCCTCTCAGGGGATTGAACGCGCAGAGAAGAAAAAGGGAGAGTGTGTATTTCATAGATCCTGCATTAGCAAATGGCACAACATTAGATGGTAAGGACCGACGGGACTGGGCCGTTAACACGGTCGTCCGTATCTTCGAAAACACGTCCCATGCAGAATCATTTCTCTGGCCATATCATGAACGGTAAGTCAAGTAAACAACCATGCATACACTGATTGTCTTTCAGATTTCGACATCATTCGTAAGTTCATGGCTTTCTTAATATGTAGCAATCACTGGATATTGGTATTCATTGTTCCAAACAAGAACACAGTTTACTACATCGATTCTCTCAGAGAGTCAACAAACGCTCAGGATCTGACGCATGTTCAGCAATTCTTGGATAGGTATTGAATTCTATGATGTTGAAATTAATTTGCATTCATATCTGGTTCAATAATTGATGTTGTCAAAATTCATCATCATTTGCAGTGTGCTCGCATTGTGGAAAACTAAACCAGGGAACCTGTTCAAGAGGAACAACCTCTGCAGCACGAGATCGTTTCTCCGGTAACACACCGAAATCCGTTATTTTCGGAAAATTTATCCAACAGTCTGCAAATACCTTTCCTTACGCTAGTCAAATGTTCAAGCTTCTAAATAAACCTCTTTCTATTTTGTCCAAAGAAAAAATAATACATCTAACACCGGTTAGGTTGTTCCTAACAGAACAAATACATGACTAATTTTGTAAAAATTCCAGTGTCCTCAGCAAGAAGCAGGGACCAACCTTTGTGGATACTATGTTTGCAGACACATGATCTCCATCTGCAAATCTGCTGATAGTTGTGACGATCCTCGCAAATTAGTACCAGTAAGTCTATCTTAATTAATATCTTCTACTCCACTCATATGGCACATTCTGATCTTAAAAATACTGCAGCTCATCTTAAAACCGAGGACCCCTGAACCGCTCCCGGCTGGTGAATTGCTGATGGTTCGGAGATTTATCAGCGACTTCTTCCTGGATCACTACATCAATCCCACTGGTGATAATAAAGATTTCAGCATGCGTTCTCCTGAAACATTGAGTAAGAGTTAGCTGCTAAACATATAACGCATGGATCCATTGTTTTCCATCTGATGAGGTCTTCGTATTTCGTACACTATGATTAATTATGTAATGCATATATGTGTGGACAAATAATTGGAATTTAGCTACCATATGTTCAATTGCAATTGTTGCGAAATCTGATGAATGTTCTTCCCGTGGACACTATTTGTTCAATTGAATATTGTGGCGAATTTGCTTTTTGCGTGCCGATTCAAAATGGGATATTTTTGTTTATTTGTTCAATTGAATATTGTGGCGAATTTGCTTTTTGCGTGCCGATTCAAAATGGGATATTTTTGTTTTAACCTGGCAATTGCTCCGCACACAGTTCAACTAAATTAGTGTGTGCGATCCACATCGGAAAGCATACATCAATCATAGCGGAACCGTCGGTGATACACAACAGATCGCAAACGATTTGCAGCGCTACTACGTGTGTGTATGGTCTCCGGGACCATTTGTGATATCGCGTTATCGCACGCGAGAACTGGGAGTAAACCGTGCCCAATGCAAAATACAATCCCAGTCGTAATATTTTCCGGAAACGTGTGGGATCCCAAACGAAAAGCACACGTCACTCTTGCGGCAACCGTCGGTGATACCCAACAAATCACAAGCGGTCTGCAGCACTTGTATGTGTGCGAAGGGGATCCTGAATCATTTGTGATAGAACATTATCGCAAACGGTAATTGTTGGCAAACGTGTGCGATGGAGTCTAGCATGGCAGACGGGTTACGCAGAAACCTCGTGTGTGATGGGGCACAAATCGCACACAGTTCATATGTTGGCCCGTGTGCCTTACATATTGTTTCCCAAACGGTTCGTTACGACAGACCGTATGTTTTCACTTTGTCATTACAAACGCTTAATCACCGATACCACACGTGCGAAAGAATTTAGTGTGTGCTGCATCGCAAATGATTACATTTTGGAAGGCCTCTGGATCACTGCTCCATATCCCCGACAGTTTCTGGATCATGTGGGAAGGACACCCTAGCGCACACACTCACTTGGCGACGGTCCCAAATGCCGTCGCGGAAAGGGGTTAAAGCCCGTTTATATAGCACCGACGCATACCAGTGCATGAATAAACCCCATCTTTTTATCCTTAATAGCAACAATACATACATGTCATGTCCCCTTCTGTCACTGGGATTGAGCACCGCAAGATCGAAACCATCACAAAGCACCTCTCCCCACTTCAAAAAAAGACACATCCGTGACATTTTGGGCCAAACGAATTTTTTCTGTCATGCTTATGACACTTCTATGACAATAATTGTGACAAAAACCGGTATCATCGTAGATGTGGTGGGCTCCTACTTCTATGACAAAAAATCATGACAGAAAATGGGCTTTTCGTCCTGGGCGGGCCGGAGACACAGCTGCATGACATTCTTTGGGCCGTCCATGACAGAAAAAATCATGGTAGAAGCGAGGGCGAGGAAAATATTGCGGAGTTCCCGGTTATGATGGGTGGTCGGGGCCGAGCGATGCACTGTGGTTTGCGTGTTTCTCTCATGTACGCGCGTTGTGCGAGGCATTGGCTAACTGAACCTGGAGCGATCGCACGTTACTGAACCCGAGCGATCGATCCCTTGGCTGTTAACTGAACGTGAGCTATTCATTCGCTGCTGAGTGAACCCGAGCAATTCCTTCATTGCTACTGCTAATTGAACCCGAGCGATCGATCACTTCTGTTGCTTACTGAAGCCGATCGAGCCCCTGTGCAAGACGTAGCCAGCTGGTGTTGGGTTGCCTCTCGATGAACAATGATCGTTGCTACCGTGCGTGCGATACGTAGAACGAGTCGAGACGTGGTGAGTCAAGCTGGTTGGTTGGCTTTGGATGAATAGTTCCCGGTGAGGGTTGGATGAACAGGACCCCGTGGTAGTAGGCCATTGCCGCTGGATGAACAAGACCCCGAGGAGGCCGCCGTACCCCAGCTGGTTGGGGGTGGATGAACAGGACCCTGTGGAGGCTCTATGAACAACAGCCGGTGGAGGCTGGATGAACAGTAGCCGTGGATGAACAGTAGCCCGTGGAGGCTGGAGGAGGTCGACGGTGGATGAACAGTAGCCCGTGGAGGCTGGAGCAAGGCAGTAGACGATGGATGAGCAGGACCCTGTTTCGACCATAGGCGCTCCAACACGAGTCCTTTTCCTCCGTTTTGCAGTACACCACACCCCTCCCGATCAACAGGACCCTGTTTCGACCATAGGCACTCGCACACAAGTCTGTTTCCTCCGTTTTGCGGTACGCCAGACCCCTCCCAATGAACAGGATCCCGTTTCGACTGTGGCCGGTCGAACGGAAGGCCGTTTCCTCTGTTCCGTGGTACGCCAGACCCTGTTTGGACTGTTCCGTCCAAGCCGGTTGGCTCCTGTTGAACAGGACGCATTCCAACCTAGTTGGTTGCCTCCCGATGAACAGGACACTGTTTCTCCGTTCCACCCAGCCGGTTTGCTGCCCGATGAACAGGACGCAGTTGCTGCCGTCCGTTGCATCTCCATGTACATAAGCCCTCGCCGTCCATATATATGCATGAGTACGCGCTCGAGACCCTGCCCGTTGTACGTACGTGGCCGTATTTTTTTCCCTGTGGCTGTATGTACGTGGCCGTATTTTTTGCCCTGTGGCTGTACGTACGTGTACATGACTTAGACGGGACTGCGTGAACTACTATGTCGGGTGCTCTATAACGACATGTGCTGCTACTTACACGGCCATGGTTCATACTTTTAGAGAGATCGATCGACCAGTATGTACGTACACGTTCATGACCAAACAGACAACGCTATGTACGCTTTGACCGGGTGGGTCCCAGCGGTCAGGGAGGATAAGGACGCACTTCCTTGCGTGCGAAGATATAGCTGATCGGTCCCAGCTGTCAGGGGGAGGAATCATTTTTATTTTACGAGTAATAAGGAGGCACTTCCTTGTGTTCGAAGATGTAGCTGGTGGGTCCAGCTGTCAGCCTCACCGCCTAAAGTCCTCTTCCGATGGCCGTCCTTCATTGACCACGTTGACCACGCCGCACCGAGAGCACCAAGGCGATAGACGACGGCGATGCCTAGGAAGGGAACAACGCGGAGCCAGGAAAGACGCGGCAGTGGATGCCCAGCGGAGAGGAGTACGTGGGTTGACTGCTTCGGCTACGGTGAGAGGCTGCCGTCGCCGGAGAATAACAGTAGGTGTGGCTAAGTATAGAGGGATGGCATGGCCAGCTGTGGTAGCACAGCCGGACACGAGAGGCAAGAGCAGGCGGCACGGCCGGCGATGGTTTGGGCGGCTGGAGCAAGAAGACCAGAGGTTGAAGAAGCACGACGGCCGTTGGATGGACATTGTACGATCACTGCAGCTAGAATCATTTATATTGACTAAGTTGACAAAGCCCTTGGTACGCGTCAACTTAGTAGGCCCACAGGTCAGCCTCCGAAATGGTGTGCCCTAGATGTCAGCGAGAGGAATCATTTTTTGGGCGGCTGGAGCAAGAATATCCAAGATTGAAGAAGAAGCACGACATCCGTTGGATGGATCCAACAGCCATTGCTGCTAGAACCGTGTGTTGATTATAACTTGACAAAGCCTTGCGTACAAGTCAACTTAGCAGGCCCAGAAGTGTGTGACAGAGAACATATAGCCTATTTGCAATTTGTAAGAATGTACAACCCATTTTTGAATTCTAATCGAATTTACTACAACCCATTTATAGTTTGTTAAAAGTACAAATTTTCTAGCTAGGACAACAATTAATAATTTCTACCAACCGCTCAAAATAGAATTCAATAAAATTTCCCACATTTTGATGGGATCCGAAATATTTTTATCCCGAAATTTCTAGTCAGATTAAATATAATTTAATAATAAATTTGTATTACATAAAAATCCAACGAAATATTGCGCGCGCAACAAGTAATGAAATTAAAAGTTTCGAAATCCAAAAATAATATTTTTTGAAACTAATTATGTGTTTGGTGCATTTTTTATAGTTACTGCCCAGTTTTTATAATTACATACCATTTATTATTCCTTAAAGCCCATTTTCTTATTAAGCCTAATGCATCCCTCCTAGGAAAGATTTGCAGCCCAGCGGGGTGGAGAATAACAAGTTGACCTTGGCTGGGTATTCCTAAAAAAATATAACTGGCCTAGCCATTTTCAGCTTGAAAAAAATTAATATCTAGGCTGGATATCTGGCCTGGGCTAGAAGGGCCACAGCCCGCCCAGTTGATACCCTGCTCTCCTCTGAACAACAACAAAAACATCGCTCAAGAAAAACTCTGCTCACACCTCAAAAACACAAATACTGCTCGAGTTTCTTGGTCCCAGCTGTCCGCCGCTCCTTGTGCAATTCTCTCGTTTATTGACTAGATAGGTTGACAATGGTGTGGGACCGTGATGTCAGGAAACCAGGAGGAAGCAAAAAAATTATTAGTTGTATATAATAAGGAGGCACTTGCGTACGTGCTGCTATGGCCCTGGTGGGTCCCCACTGTCATCCTCTTCAAGTAAAGTCATCTCCTCATTCCCCATGTCCGTTGACCATGTTGACAACGCGAGACGGCAGCACCACGGCGAGCGCAACAACTCAAAGGACGACGGAGAGGGCCTTGCGGGCCCTACGGATGGTCTGATACAACGCCCGGTGCTCATTTAGGAAGCCAGGATCATAGGGCCACATGTCCGCGACGGCATTGTCGTTCGCTTGTTCCCCGGTGCTCGTTGAGGAGACGGAGGTTGCAGGACAGGTCCTCCTGCGCTGGTAGCTCTTCCACCACTAGAGCGGCGAAGTGCAGTCGCACCTGCTCTATGGTGAACACAGCATGAACCGGCTTGGACGGTGGCGCTCGCTCCTGGTCGGAAGCTACGTCCATTGTCTGATTGTCGTTGCTCAGCTGGGCGAGCCAGCATGTCCGGCGGCTGGACCGACCCGCTGCCAAGCACGAGTCTGACCGCCCTAGCCCATCCAGATCGCCTCCCTCGCCCCCGTACGCTTTCCGCCCGAAACGGTCAGCGCCGCCCGCGCTGCTTCCCGGTGTAGGCAACTGCTCCGTGTTCAAACGACACAAGTGTCATCCGTCCGTCCGTCTTCCACCCACATTGATGATACGCGGTTGCCGAGGCGGCTACTCCGGCGCCACCCGCCCGTCCCTCCGCCGCCCACCATTGCTATATAAACTGCTGCGCCGGCCATAGCTGCAGTCATCCGCCTTCGTTCCCTTTCTCCTGTCCACACCACTACTGCCCACCATGGCTTCCTCGCACTCCAACGCTCTTCGAGATGAGCGGACGATGGACCACAAGGAGATGGCAGCCATTGCTGCCGGCTGGCTGGCCGACAGGCAGCTGGAGGACGACAACGTCCCAATGGAGAACATGGTAGTCGACGATCCGGCGCCAACCCCCTCCTCCGCGCCAGCCTCGCCGGTGCATTGCACCATGACCATCGGCGAGCCCCGTGCCCAATACATGGACCCGGTGAGGCAGAAGCATCAGGAGCAATTTCGGGAGGCGCACGCCGACGCTGCCTAAAACCACCATCTCCTCCAGGAGCACCTGTACGCGTAGGAGCAGATCACCGCGGAGCGGGTGGAGCAGGAGGCGCTGCTTGAGTTGTAGCGCTCCGCCTGCGAGAGCCGCCTCGCGCGTTGGCGGTACCGCATGCGGGTGGCGGAGGTTGTGGCCGCCTACAAAGAGGGCGATGAAGGGGGCGAGGCGCTGGTTGGCGAGACCGACGACGAGGCGGAGGACAATGCCGGCTCCGCCGAGTCCCCGCTCCGCTAGCGTCGATGAGGCCTGCTCCGCCGAGGCCCCGCCGCGCCAACAACGAGGCAGAGGACACCGGCGGCTCCGCCGGCACCGAGGCAGAGGACTTCGCCAGCTTCGGCGAGTCCCTGCTCCGCCGAGGCCCCGCCCGCCAACAATGAGGCAGAGGACATCCCGTGCTCCGCCGAGGCCCCGCCATGCCGACCACGAGGAGGAGGATTCCCCCCGCTCCGCCGAGGCACCGCCCGGCCCACAACGACACACAGGAGATCGCCGGCTCCGTCGAGGCCTCGCCCCGCTGCCAACGAGACTGCGCCACATAGAAAATGGGGAAGAGTCGAACACGGTAGGTGGCCGCCGCTCGGGTCCAAGTAAGGCCACTGCAGTTACCCTCCGGTTGAAGCCAAGCTTGGCGGGTTGACCATTGACGGCTGATTAGCTTCTTGGCGGCAACATGGAGTCGGAGAGCTATGTTGGAGAAGGACGCTGCTTCAGTGACTTAACTGCAGTGCAGTTGGGTCACTGACATGTGGGCCCAAAAGACATCTGGCCCACATGTCAGTGACCCAACTGCAACTGCAGTTAAGTCACTAAAGCCAGACACGGGTGGGTAGCTTCGGTTAATTAAGTATACCTTCAGCGCACCCCTTTTTAGTTGAAGAATGTACGGAATGTAATGAAATCTGGCATGTTTATATGAAATACGGCCGTGTATGAATGAATTTAGTTCGATTAGTTCGAATTCTTGTATCACTGGCATTGGATGAACATGCAAAACAATACGTACTAGCATTATTCCCAGGGTGATCACCTCGTTTGCAGCAGTTTCACACGTACTCCCTCTGGTCCTTTTTAGTCTGCATATAAGTTTTGTCTGAAGTCAAAGTATCTCTACTTTGACCAATCTTATAGAAAAAAGTATCAACATTCACAATGTAAAATCAACCGACTTGAAAGAAATCTAATATGCAAAGTAAAAAGGAACAGAGGGAGTACAAAAAGTTTGAGCAGCTTTTTAGCGTTCCTGTACATTGCAATCAAACATATAGGCCTGACAATTCATAGTGAACATTCAAAAAACCGATGATTATGCATCTCAGCGATTCAGATGTCAGAGCCAATATTTACTTCACAACTAAAGAATAAAGAAAAATCGATCGATGATGCTGACAGCGAAGGGCGTCCCATTGAAAATATCAAATGAATGTCTTCTTGCTAACATCAATGAGCAAAATTTGACAAGGTTGTCCCATTCCAAAATGTCAAATGCGTGTTGTTTTGCATATATCAATGAGCAAACTTTGACAAGGTTTTCCCATTCCAAAATATCAAAAGCGTACGACTGTGGAGTGGGCAGGGTTTGCCATCAGTTCGGACATTGACATGTCACCTTGTGCTAAATAAACCAGCTGTTCTTTTTGCGCAGTTCCACCAAAATCAACCAAATTCGCGCGTAGCTTGTATGATTTTGCCTTTTATATGTTGCAACACCTTGAACATATCGACACCTCCTTTCTTGTGGTGGAAATGAATGATTCGAGAATATTCGATGTATTTGAGAACATTTTGTGCAGTTCCCATTGAAATCAAGCTGAGCACCCCCTTTTTGCATAAATACAAAAGAAGTGATTAGTATAAAGCAAACTGTACTATGAATTGACAGTTTAAATAGGCAACCTACATGATCCATGCAGAGCACACATCTAAAAAATGGAACTCACCGGAAAGAATCCTAAAACAACAATTGGCCATGACAACAACAAAGATGGAGATCCGTGAGTCCTTCTGAGCTGAAGTTAGTTTGTTCTTGTGGGTAGTAATGTAACCATCCTTCAACTGCTTCCTTCTGTTATGACATGGATGATCCTGTTGTGCAAAGGCAAGAGAACAACTAAATACTGCATCCTTGTTTACTCAAAAAAGGAAAGGAAATAATTAAAACAGCACAGATGAAGCACTTCTCGAGAAATCCTATGGATGAAATCCGTGGGCCAGTACCAACCTTTATCAGGAGGCACTACTGCAGGATGCTGCTAATGCGACACTACGATCAGAGACCCTTCGATGAAACTGTGTGCGATGCCATAATCGCGAACGATGGTGTAAAAAACCGTCAAAAAGGTGCAAAACATTTGCGATGGAGGATGCATCAAACACGGTTCAGATTTTAGTTACGTATGCAATGCAGGGCATACGGTTCAGCTCAATTAACTGTTTGCGATGAGGAGGAACAAAAGAAACGGGTAGCCAGATGAAGGTGCGTGCGATGTACAGCATACGGTTCACTCGGATGAACTGTTTGTGATTAGGCAACACAAAAGAAACTGTTAGCCAAATCAAAGGTGTGTGCGATGTACGACATGCGGTTCACTCGGATGAACTATTTGCGTTGAGACATGAGAACAGAAATGGTTCAAATGAAAAAGATGTGTGTGATACGAGGCAAAGAGGTCTGTATCCAAAACGTGTGCGGAGACCGATAAGAACACAGACGATTACTGCTAACAAGCCATGTGTATTGTGAGCAAACGATTGCTGGTATACAATTGTGAGTGATTGATGAAAACATCACCGACGGGTTCCATTGTTTAGTCCGTGTGCGATGTGATTTTATTTGTCCGCACACCATCTACGCTCTTTCTACAGAGCATCAACATATATACTTAAAAAGACAGCATTGCATAACCAAATTAAGCATACAATTACACAAGTGACTACACACATAACATTTGCACACACCAAAGTAAGCAATTACATGCATACTAAAGTAGGAGAAACGAGGATCTAATCATCTACTTATTGTTGCGATGACGCTTGCCATTGCTCTGCTTCCGGCTAGATCCCTGGCCGTTTTGGGGAAGGAGGCACTTCCTCATGTCAATGATCCTCCTGTACATGTCGTAGCTCGTGTACGCCTCCTTGGCCGCATACATGACGTGAGCTTTGTCGATTTTCTCCATCCAGGCCGAGTGCCAGACACGCTTGTCCTTGTTGCACGAATCCTACATGTCTCTGTAGTAGGGGTCGATGATGGCCTCGGCGAGGTGAACCAGTGAGTCCTTGACCAAAATAAGCCCCCGGAGTAAAAGAGTTGGGCCACAGGAGTCCTGAGCCGTCCACGAGGGTGGAGGGCGCGCCCCCTGCCTCGTGGACGACTCGGAGACCCCCATGACGTGAAATCAACGCCAAAAAATCCTATAAATACAGAAACCCCCAGAAAGAAACCTAGATCGGGAGTTCCGCCGCCGCAAGCCTCTGTAGCCACCAAAAACCAATCCGGACCCTGTTCCGGCACCCTGCCGGAGGGGGGATCCATCACCGGTGGCCATCTTCATCATCCCGGCACTCTCCATGACGAGGAGGGAGTAGTTCACCCTCGGGGTTGAGGGTATGTACCAGTAGCTATGTGTTTGATCTCTCTCTCTCTCTCGTGTTCTTGATTCGGCACGATCTTGATGTATCGCGAGCTTTGCTATTATAGTTGGATCTTATGATGTTTCTCCGCCTCTACTCTCTTGTAATGGATTGAGTTTTCCCTTTGAAGTATCTTATCGGACTGAGAATTTAAGGATTTGAGAACACTTGATGTATGTCTTGCATGTGCTTATCTGTGGTGACAATGGGACATTCACGTGATCTACTTGATGTATGTTTTGGTGATCAACTTGCAGGTTCAGTAACATTGTGAACTTATGCATAGGGGTTGGCACACGTTTTCGTCTTGACTCTCCGGTAGAAACTTTGGGGCACTCTTTGAAGTACTTTCTGTTGGTTTGAATAGATGAATCTGAGATTGTGTGATGCATATCGTATAATCATACACACGGATACTTGAGGTGACATTGAAGTATCTAGGTGACATTAGGGTTTTGGTTGATATGTGTCTTAAGGTGTTATTCTAGTACGAACTCTAGGATAGATCGAACGGAAAGAATAGCTTCGTGTTATTTTACTACATACTCTTGAATAGATCGATCCGAAAGAATAACTTTGAGGTGGTTTGGTACCCTACAATAATCTCTTCGTTTGTTCTCCGCTATTAGTGACTTTGGAGTGACTCTTTGTTGCATGTTGAGGGATAGTTATATGATCCAATTATGTTATTATTGTTGAGAGAACTTGCACTAGTGAAAGTATGAACCCTAGGCCTTGTTTCCTAGCATTGCAATACCGTTTGTGCTCACTTTTATCATTAGTTACCTTGCTGTTTTTATATTTTCAGATTACAAATACCCATATCTACCATCCATATTGCACTTGTATCACCATCTCTTCGCCGAACTAGTGCACCTAGATCAAGTTGGACCCAGCGGACCGCCTGAAGACCGCCTTCATCACACCATTCGGAGCTTTCTGTTACCTGACTATGACATTCGGCTTGAGGAATGCCGGTGCCACTTTTCAGCGTTGCATGCAGAAATGCCTCCTCAAGCAACTCGGCAGAAATGCCCACGTCTACGTAGACGATATTGTGGTGAAGACGGAGAAGCGTGGCACCCTGCTGGAAGACCTCAAAGAAACATTTGGCAACTTGCGCCGATTCCAGATCAAGCTCAACCCCGAGAAATGCGTGTTCGGAGTACCAGCCGGCCAGCTTCTAGGCATTCTGGTCTCCGAACGCGGCATTGAGTGCAACCCTGTGAAGATCAAGGCCATTGAGAGAATGGAGATTCCCACCAAGTTGTGAGACGTTCAGAAGTTCACCGGGTGCCTGGCCTCCCTAAACCGCTTCATCAGCCGGCTAGGAGAGAAAGCTCTCCCCCTGTACCGACTCATGAAGAAATCCACCCACTTCGAGTGGAACGACCAAGCAGACCAAGCCTTCCATGAGTTGAAGAAGATGCTGACCACTCCACCTGTCCTGGCGGCGCCGACTGAGAAGGAGCCCATGCTCCTCTACATTGCCGCGACTAGCCGAGTGGTCAGTACAGTCATCGTGGTCCAGCGCCCGGAAGAAGGCCGAGCCCAGTTAGTCCAGAGGCCGGTATATTATTTAAGCGAAGTACTGTCCACCTCAAAGCAAAACTACCCGCACTACCAGAAGATGTGCTATGGAGTGTACTTCGCCGCCAAGAAGTTGAATCCCTACTTTCAAGAGCATCCCATCACGGTCGTATGCACCGTCCCGCTTGCTGAGATCATAAGCAGCCGGGATGCATCCGGCCGGGTGGCTAAGTGGGCCATTGCGCTGGCTCCTTACACAATCTTCTACCAGCCCCGCACCGCCATCAAGTCCCAAGCATTGGCCGACTTCCTTGTCGACTGGGCCGAGACCCAGTACCTACCGCCGGCTCCCGACTCCACTCATTGGCGGATGCACTTCGACGGGTCCAAGATGCGCACCGGCTTGGGAGCCGGCATCGTCCTCACCTCTCCCAAAGGCGACAAGCTCAGATACACGCTGCAAATCCACTTTGCCGCCTCCAACAATGTGGCTGAGTACAAGGCGCTCATACACGGGCTCCGGCTAGCCAAAGAGCTCGGCATACGCCGGATCCTGTGTTATGGCGACTCGGACTTGGTGGTCCAGCAGTCATCTGGCGACTGGGACGCCAAGGATGCAAACATGGCGAGCTATCGATTCCTCGTCCAGCAGATTAGTGGATACTTTGAAGGGTGCGAGTTCCTTCACGTGCCACGGGCCGACAACGACCTAGCAGATGCCCTGGCACGGATCGGCTCCACCCGACAGGCTATACCAACCGGTGTCTCTCTCCAGCGCCTCCTCAAACCGTCTAGCAAGCCATCTCCAGAATCAGACTCTATCTTCGTACCGCCCACCCCTGATGCAGCCGGATCCGACTTGAGGAACCCAGCAGGCGGCTCGGGGACTTCGACAAGCGGCCCGGGGACTGCCGTAGTCGCACCCGACTCGGGGACTTCAGAACCCGGCCCAGGGACTGCAGGAGTCGGCCCGGGGACTATAGCGGCACAAGAAGCGGTGGCCGACTCCAACTCTCCACCACCCAACCCACCCACCCGGGTCACAGTGGTCGTACTGACAGTAGAAGAAGTCAAAGCTCCATCATGGGCCCAGCCCATCATCAACTTCCTAGTCAACAGAGAGCTGCCGACTGAAGAGATCTTGGCAAGACTAGTGCAACATGATTTTCCAAGCAATTCAACCCAGCATTCAAAGGTGGAAAGCCATCTTCAGGGAGGAGCTCTCTCTTCTCAGATTCAGAATTAAAAAGAGCTATGCTGGAGCATTCTGTTTTTGGCTGGATAATCTTGTGCTGTAATCCTTGTTTTTTTCTTAGTTGTTTAGTTGTTGTTTTTTTTCTTTCTTTCCTATTTCTTTTGTTTTCTCTTTCTTGGCTTATCTCAAGCCTTTTGTACTCTGGTTCCTTTCTGGGACTTTACCTTTTTTTTAGATTAATATAAACAAAAAATTGCAGTGGGATTTTTCCCTACTGTGTACAGTCAAAAAAAAAGACTAGTGCAACGCCGAGCCGGAGCATACGCAATAGTAAACAGAGAACTTGTCAAGCGTAGCGTCACTGGAGTCTTCCAGCACTGCGTCGAGCCAGAGAAGGGCATAGCAATCCTCAAGGATATCCACCAAGGCGAATGCGGCCACCACACAGCCTCAAGATCACTTGTCGCCAAAGCTTTCCGCCATGGTTTCTTCTGGCCGACTGCTTTGGAAGATGCCAAGGAATTAGTCAAATGCTGCAAAGGATCCAAGTCTTCAGTTCCAAGCAACACCTGCCGGCTTCTGCACTCAAGACCATCCCCCTCACGTGGCCCTTTGCCGTTTGGGGGCTGGACATGGTGGGCCCATTCAAGACAGCCCACGGCGTCATGACACATCTGCTTGTCGCCGTGGACAAATTTACCAAGTGGATTGAAGCGAAGCCGATCAAGAAGCTGAACGGGCCGACTGCCGTGACATTCATCGCAGACATCACTACTCCGTATGGTATGCCACACAGCATCATCACCGACAATGGCACAAATTTTGCCATGGTAGCACTGGCACGTTTCTGCGCGACACAGGGCATCCGACTGGACTTAGCGTCCGTTGCCCACCCGCAGTTAAACGGCCAGATCGAGCGAGCAAACGGCCTCATCCTTTGTGGCATCAAGCCCTGACTGGTCATACCACTGGAACGTTCGGCCGGCTGCTGGCTCAATGAGCTGCCGGTTGTCCTTTGGAGTCTGCGTACTACCCCAAACAAGTCAACCGGCTTCACTCCGTTCTTCCTTGTATATGGTGCCGAGGCTGTCATCCCAACTGACATCGAGTTCGACTCGCCTCGAGTCACGATATACACGGAGGCGGAGGCCAAGGAAGCACGAGAAGACGGCGTCGACCTGCTGGAAGAAGGCCGGCTGTTAGCACTCAGCCGGTTCGCCATCTACCAGCAGGGTTTGCGCCATTACCACAACCGGAGGGTCAAGCCAAGATCCTTCCAAGAGGGCGATCTTGTGCTCCGGCTGATCTAGCGAACAGCCGGCCAGCACAAGCTCTCGGCCCCTTGGGAAGGCCCTTTCATTGTCAGCAAGGCCCTAGGCAACGACTCCTACTACCCGATCGACGCACAGAAGCCAAGAGCACGGAAGAGGGATGATTCCGGCAAGGAGTCGGAACGACCATGGAACGCCAACCTCCTGAGAAGATTTTACAGTTAAAAGCAGTATGTATCATGCTACCTTTTTGTATTAAGTACGAAACAATGGGCCCCCCGAAGCGCACTCGGGGACTGCCCTCCTTTATCTATGAATGACGAGTGTCATACCCATGAATGTATTATTACATTAGATTCTCTATCTGGCATCGGGTTCGACTAGTTGGCCCGGGGACTGGCCGCCTTAAGTTATATTAAAAGTTCTACCTGAAGTCAGACAAGTAGTGTGCCAGCACCCGAGCCCTCTCTTGTTGTAAGTCGCAGCTCGAAGAACCGACTGTCCGACTAACAAGAGCCAAAGGCAGAAAGGATGCCCACATGAAAAACTGCTAAGGACTAACAAACTTATATAACACAAGCCGGCCTCCAACCATGCTTACCGGCTGACAAAACAGCCGGCTGGCCGGTTTCCCAGTCACTTCGCTACAGTCCAACAAAGCTAGAGTACTTGCCCTCCCAATCGGCCAAGTACTTCTCCAGCCACAGACTGCAGAGCAGCTGTCCGGCTGGGAAGGCGGCAACCAAGGGAGGGCGGCAAAGGAAACAGCCGAAGGATGAAAAGCAAAGAACAAGGGAAAGCCAAACGCATGCATGATTATATTTACACATAAGGCCCTCAACAGGCCAGCGGTCAATATAGTTCGAATACACCCCCAGTGGGTGGAACTGTGCAAACTTAACAAAATACTATTCCAAGAGTAATAAAACAGGAAAGTAGAGGCAGCAGACTAGACTCTGGGTGCAGCGGGGGAGCTGGGCTGGTCGGTGGAGACGGCAGCGCCAGCTGGAGGAGTGGCCGGCTGGCGAGTCTCGGCTTGGCCATCGCCGGCTGCAGGCGGTGCGCTTGCCCGCGCCTTGTTGCTGGAGGCACGGTCAAGCGGAGGCTGACCGGCTGCTCCACCATCTGGCGCGGCGCCTTCACCCTCCTCCTCCTCCTCGCCCTCATCGCTGGAGTCGATCTCCTCCCCCGAGTCCTCGCCATCTGCTGGGTTCAGCCCGAACCACTCCTCCGGCTGGGCAACACCATTGTCGTCCACCTCAGGAGCAAAGGCGCTGTTATCGGTGTAGTCGGCGATCGCCGAGGCTCGCTGGATGATAGCCGGCCGCACCGGCTCCAGCTCCGTGTCAGCCTCCTGCCGCCAGGTGGCCAGCTGGTCCAAACTCAGCTCGGGATACCAGGCCTTGACGAACTCCAGCACCCGCCTGGCGCCGGACCGAGCCGCAGAAGCCTTCCAGGCCTCGAAGCGGCCGGCCGCCACCTCCAGCCAGTCGGCAGTCCGACTGGGGGTGCGGGGAATCTCCTCACCAGGCCAGAGAGCGGCCAGCACCTATGCCCCAACACGCTGAAGCCGGCGGAGCAAGCGGTGAGCCGGCTGGAGGCGGGCTTGAATCGCCAAGAGCTGTTCCTCCAGCGACCGGCGAGCGTTCGGCACGATCTTGCCTCGCGGTGGGCCTCGACGACCTGGTTGGCGGCAGTAGAGTAGCCAGGGAAGTACTCTGCGCAAGAAAGAAAGAGAAAGAAGAGAAAAATACCAAGTCAGAAAATGAACCAAACGGCAACCGGCAAGCAAGGGACGAAGAAGAGGGCGGCCTACCGTCAACCAACTCTTCGATCTGGCCGTAGCCGTTGATCAACGACTGCCTCGCCTCGGCCCAGCTCGCCGCCTCCGTCTCATATTCGGCTTGGAGGGCAGCCTCGCTGTCCTGCACCGCCTTCAGGGCCGCCTTGTGGCTCTCCTCCTGGTCGGCCAGCTTCTTGGCCAGGCGGTCACGCTCCTAGGCCAAGGCGTCAAACTCGGCTTCCTTAGCGCGAAGGGCGGCCTGAGTCCCACCCAGCTGCTCCCTCAGTTTGGCGTTGGCCGCTGCAGACATGGCAGAGAAGAAAGAAGCAATAAGGAAGAAGTCGTCAAGAAAGATCCGACCCGACTGCTCAGCAGTCGACCCTAATCTCAGGGACTACACCCAGTGGGTGCGCTGACATGCCCCCACATGAGCTAAAAGATGAAGCACTTACCCCGGCTCTCAGATAAATCAGCATTCTTCTGGGTCAGCTCCCGAGCCTGGGAGTTGAAGGCAGCTGCACGGAGGTTGTGGTAGTCCTGGAAGTTAGGCAGAGAAGCGAATGAAAACAAGATAGCAAACAAAGCCCGCTAAGAAGTTCCAAGCCGCCTGCTCAGCAGCCGACTCGGAACTCGGGGACTACACCCAGTGGGTGCGCTGACGCGCCCCCACGGAAGAAACCAAGATCAAAAAGCAAAAACGGGAAGACTTACTCGAATGGCCGCTCGCGTCGCGAGGAACTCGTCATTGTATTGCCTTAGCGCCGCGGCCTGGGACTGAAGCCGGTTCCGGACTTCTTGCGCCGCCACATTCACCATGGCCGTCCCTCCACCCGACGTCCACCCTGAGCTGGCGCTGGCCGCCTCCACGTCCCGGGCCAACGAGCTGGAGCCCGCGGCCTTCTGCGGGTCCGAAGTGGCCTTCCCCGCGCGCTGGCGCGACGGCGACTTGACCACCAGGTCCGTCCTCGCAGCCGGCTCGCCCCCAGCCGATTGCACAGGCGGCACGTTAGGCCGGCTGCCTTGGGCCGCCCCAGTCGGCGAGGCCGGTGCCGCCTCCCACTCCGGGACGACGATGTCGTCCTCCCTCTCGAACCCCGGCAGGTCGCCACCGGCTTCCTCCGGCGGGGGCTCCGGGACCTCGGGCGCTGCGACATGCAGAAGGGTGACAAGCAAGGCCCCCTCCGCTGTTGCCGCGGCCGCAGCCTCCGCTTGGGCCTTGGCCGCCGCGTCGGCACGCGCCTTCGCCGACTCCTCCTCCTCCTGTGCCGCCTTGGCGGCAGCCGCCCTCAGCTCCTCTGCGTCCCGCTCCTCCCGCACCTCCCGCGCATTTCGCTCCATCGCCGCCTGAAGCTCGGCACGGGGGTCCACAAGGCGGGTGCTCCCAGATCCTCCCGGCGATCCAACCACGAAGGCGGCAGCAACCCGCTCAAGAGAAAGCGGAGCCCTGATTTTTGAGAAAGGACAAGGATTCAGAAATCAACAAGAAAAGAAGAAAGAGTATGCAAAAGAATATACACTTACGCTGACACTGTCTGCGGCTTCTTCACCACCTTGCGGAAGCGGGCCGCCTTCGCGGCCGCGTCATCCCGCCTGGTCGCCGCCGCCCCGCCCTTGGACTTCTTCGGCCGACTGCCGAACAAGCCCGACGCGGCCCGGCGCTTCTGCCCCCGCCCCGAGTAGGCGGCGCGGTGGAGGAACCCGCGCCATGGCCGGACGCCGGCTGGCGGCGTGGGACGATTTCCGCCTCATCGTCATCCGGCCAGTCGTCGAAGCTGACTCCAAGCCCGGAGCTGCCTGCTTCGCCGCCGGCTTCGCCGCCTCCCGCCTCGATGTTTTCATCCATGGCGGCCGCCCCCAAGTCGTGGTCCTCCGAGTCATGCTCCGCCCGGTCGGGAAGAAATCGGCGATCCGCCCCTAATCCGACCGCGGGTCGAAGGAGAGGGCTCTGCCAAGACGCGTCGACTGGTCAGAGTCGGCCAAGAAACACTCGGCAACAAAACTAAGAGAAGAAAGGATAAAGAGAGCATACCGTAGGCGGGGGATGTGCACGGGAGTACGGCTCCTTGACAAACGGCCACTCTGCGGAGAGCTTGCAGTTCGCAAGATAATTCACCATATGAGCCACCTCATCGTGAGCCATGTCCTTGGTGCACATCTGGCTTGGATCGAGTTGTCCGCGAATCTGACAGATCAGATGAGGGCGGCTTTGAAGCGGAAGCACCCGACGCGAGACGAAGGCGGCCAGCAAGTCGGACCCAGTTAGGCCCTCGGACTGGATCATTACCCGGAGTCGGGCGACGGCCGCAGCTCCAGCCGGCGATAGCGTCACCGCCCGATAGGACCACTGGGGCCGCCTCCCAGCCGGCGGGCCGGCTACGTAAGCTGGCAAGTTGATGTAGTCGCCTTGCGGGGCGACGTTCCTCACGTAGAATACGACTTCTGCCAGCGCTTCACCGACTGGATCAGCGTGATGACGGGGAAGGGGTTGTCGGCCGCCGGCCTCCGCATCACAATGAAGGCGCCGTTCTGAGCCGGCACGCCCTGCATGCGGGTGCCGAGTTTCGTTTGGAAGAACTCCCCCCAGAGCTCGAGGGTGGGGAGAACACCAAGAAAGCCTTCGCACAGGGTGACGAAGGCGGACAACAGCACCACCGTGTTCGGAGTGAGGTGGTGTGGCTAGAGTCGATAGAAGTCAAGAAAGGAGTGGAAGAAAGCGCTCGCCGGCAGGCCGATGCCGCGCAGGAAGTGCGAGCGGAAGATTACCCGCTCGCCTTCCTCCGGCGCTGGCGTGATCTCCTTCTCCGACGCGAGACGGAGCCGCACCTGGTCCTTGCCGGGCAACTGCCGCGTCTTGCAGAGGAAGTCGATGTGGTCCATATGGACGTTGGAGCCGTCCCAGTCCCCGCCGTACTGCATGGTGGCGAGAAGCTAACAAGGAAGAGTGCGGTGGCGGAGAAAGCATGGCCCTGTGGCGGCAAAGCTGCGGGGCGGAGTGAATATTGGTGGGACGGCGCGGCGGCGAGGCGCTGCTGCGAGGAAAAGCAGGAGGAAGAAGATGGCGGAGAGGAGAGGAGCGTGCGAGCGTCTGCCGCTTCGCCTCCTCCCCCTACTTATAGCCTCGTGCGGCGAAGCCGAGGAGGCGAGGCGTGGGGAGGAACGTGGGATTAACTGCGCCCACTCCCCCACGTCCAGCGATTATTGCGCCCTAACGGCGTGCGGAAACCGCCGCCGGAAGACGTGCGGACAGCTTTGGGCCAAAAAGAATCCGCACCTGGGCCTAGGCGTAGGAGTGGTGGGCCCCCGGCCTGCGGCGACGCCCTGTCGCGCCCGTGGGTTGGCAGGCTTTTTTCAGCCGGAGGATGCCACGTGGTTCGCGGGCGGCAAGCGGCCGGCCCGCAGCCCGGCGCACGCACCAACAGACTCCCGCCTTGCGACTTTAGAAATTTCGCCAAGACGGCACGCCCAACCGAAGCCGGCTCCCAGCTGCTGGCTCGTCAAGATAAGAAGCTGACCGAGCTTCTCGACCTCCTCTCAGCCTCGAAGCCCACCAGCTTCGGGGACTACTGTCGGAGTAAATGGCCACGGGTAGCCTAACCGACTCCCCCTGGCTCTTCGAAAAATTATCAGGCCATTCGAGCCTTCAAGCATACAGAGCATAGGGCCGCCTTCCCCCGGCCGGCTATCCCCAGGGCCGACTACCCGAAGGCGACCCGGCCTCAGAAACCTTCCCAAAGAAAGCTACGAGATGGCCGACTCCAGGGAGCCGGCCCCAAGAGGACCGACTCCCAGAGGCCGGCCATGAAGAAAGCCGACTCCCAGAAGCCGGCCAAGACTGCACCCACCAAGACTGCATCCACATAACGGTGATAAGACGGGGCATGGCCGCAGTACAGCCCACTACCCCCGAATCCCGGAACAGGCATGGTCACAGGGCGCCGTACGGGTCAGCCATCACCCGTCCGGCGCGGCACTGTAGCCATGTTGACCTCGATGTCACCCACGACAGACGCCAGTACGGCCCGCGGGCGGCGGGCCCCTTTAGCCAGAGAGACGCTCGAAGGCGGCCCGGCCTCCCCTAGTCGGCCAGGGGCGTAGCCGGCTCCCAATAGCCGGCTACCTCCCTCCCTCGAAACATGTGCCTCATTAAGGAGACAAGACGAGGTGAGGCTACAGTGAGAGCCCGCAAGGCGGCGGCACTATAGCCATGCTTACCTCGACAAAGCCCTCGTCATCAGAGGTGAGGCAACAATAACCAGCCGCCGACAAGGCCCCCAAGCGGTGGGGCCGGCCTGTCGGCCAAGAGGCCGGTAGCCGGCGGGACCCACCAGTCGGCGGGCCCCAATGGCCGGCGGAGAAGCCGGCGAGCATAGACACTGACGGCTAGGACCCGCGCCCAACCGGATTACCATTGTACCCCTGGGGGTAGGCCTATATAAGCCCCCCGGGACACCCATGCAAAGCGTTGATCTCACAGAGTTTCACACACCACATAGAGAGAAAAGGAGAGCTAGCCTTGCCCTTCTTCTTCCTCT
Organism: Triticum aestivum; assembly: GCF_018294505.1. Classification (NCBI taxonomy): domain Eukaryota; kingdom Viridiplantae; phylum Streptophyta; class Magnoliopsida; order Poales; family Poaceae; genus Triticum; species Triticum aestivum. Next base: position 172,795,340 of record NC_057811.1, read on the forward strand.
AGCTAAACAGCTCAAGGAGCACTTGTAGCTACTTGTATTGATCTAGTGATCATGCGGAGACCCCGCAGAGCAGGACTAGGGGTGTTATCTCCACGGAGAGCCCCGAACCTGGGTAAGATCCGCCGGCGTGCATGTCTTCGCCTTATCCCGTTTCCAGGCACCGGCGATGTCTTACTGGCTCCCACAATGATAAGCCACCCGTTGGCATATGTCGCACCTACCACCCGAGAGTTACAGATTACTACAGACTGTTCTGTTTTTGACAGATTCTGTTTTCATTGTGTTGTTTGCTTATTTTGATGAATCTATGAGTAGTATCGGAGGGTATGAACTATAGAGAAGTTGGAATACAGTAGATTTGCACCAATATGAATTTAGAATGAGTTCACAATAGTACCTAAGTGGTGATTTATTTTCTTATACTAACGGAGCTTACGAGTTTTCTGTTAAGTTTTGTGTTGTCAGGTTTTCAAGTTTTGGGTAAAGATTCGATGGACTATGGAATAAGGAGTGGAAAGAGCCTAAGCTTGGGGATGCCCAAGGCACCCCAAGGTAAAATTCAGGGACAACCAAAAGCCTAAGCTTGGGGATGCCCCGGAAGGCATCCCCTCTTTCGTCTTCGTCTATCGATAACTTTACTTGAGGCTATATTTTTATTCACCACATGATATGTATTTTGCTTGGAGCGTCATTTTATTTTATTTAGTTTTGCTTGCTGTTTGAATAAAGTACTTAAGATTTGAAGTACTTAAGTGAGAGAGAGTCCTCACATAGCTAAATAATTATCTTACTACCCATTGATCTTCACTTATATCTTTTTAGAGTAGTTTTGTCATTTACTCGTGTGCTTCACTTATATCCTATGAGTAAATCGTTGAATGAATTGAATATCATAATTCTGAAAATATATATGTTTCATATGCTTATGCCATGGGGAGTAATGACTTCACATATAAGAAGTAGAGGTGGTAAATTTATTGAAGGTTAGCAAACATTGTATTGGTCACTTGAACAATTCATGAAAGAATATTGAAGGAAGAGAGATTTCACATATAAATATACTACCTTGGACATCTTTTGCAATTGTGAGCACTCATTATGACATGCTAAAAAGTTGATCTTGGACAAGGAAGACAACTTAATGGGTTATTTTTTCTATATCCGAAACATTATATTGTATTGGATCATCCAACATGTTGAGCTTGCCTTTCCCTCTCATGCTAGCCAAATTCTTTGCACCAAGTAGAGATACTACTTGTGCTTCCAAACATTCCTTAACCCAGTTTTGCCATGAGAGTCCACCATACCTACCTATGGATTGAGTAAGATCCTTCAAGTAAGTTTTCATCGGTGCATGCAATAAAAAAATTGCTCCTTAAATATGTATGATCTATTAGTGCGAAGAAAATAAGCTTTATACGAACTTGTGATAGGGAAGAAATAAAAGCGACGGACTGCATAATAAAGGTCTTTATCACAAGCGGCAATATAAAGTGACGTTCTTTTGCATTAAGATTTTGTGCATCCAACCATAAAAGTGCATGACAACTCTGCTTCCCTCTGCGAAGGGCCTATCTTTTACTTTTACCTTCTACCCTTATACAAGAGTCATGGTGATTTTCACCTTTCCTTTTTACACTTTTTCCTTTGGCAAGCACTTTGTGTTGGAGCGATCCGGATATATATATATCCACTTGGATGTAGGTTTTCATAAAGTATGATCGTTGACATTACCCTTGAGGTAAAAGGTTGGGCGACGAAACTATAAGCCCCTATCTTTCTCTGTGTCTGATTAAAACTTTGAACCCATAAATATCATGTGAGTGTTAGCAATTGTGAAAGATTAAATGATAGTTGAGTATGTGGAGTTTGCTGAATCAAAGCTCTTACATAGACCCTTCCCTAAATAAGATGAATTGCAATTGTTTGATGACTAAGAGCATGGTTTGTTAGTTTCAAGAAAGTTTATGATCTATACTTTAACATGTGAATAGCTTGTTATTTGATCATGAAAAGTTTTATGAGATGAGCTATTGTTATGACATATAATGATGCTAGAAAAGGTGATTGAAATTATCATTGATCAAACTTGTGCACCTGCTAGCATTCACACTTCATAAATTATCTCTTTTATCATTTACCTACTCGAGGACAAGCAGGAATTAAGCTTGGGGATGCTGATACGTCTCCAATGTATCTATAATTTATGAAGTATTCATGCTATTATATTATCCATCTTAGATGTTTTATATGCACTTATATGCTATTTTATATGATTTTTGGACTAACCTATTAACCTAGGGCCCAGTGCCCATTTTTGTTTTTCCTTGTTTTTGAGTTTTACAGAAAAGGAATACCAAACGGAGTCCAATTGACGTGCCAATTTTTGATGATTCTTAATGGACCAAAAGAAGCCCCCGCAGTAAAAGAGTTGGGCCAGAAGAGTCCCGAGCCATCCACGAGGGTGGAGGGCGCGCCCTATCCCCCTGGGCGTGCCCCCTGCCTCGTGGACGACTCGGAGACCCCCTGACGTGAAACCAATGCTAAAATTTCCTATAAATACATAAACCCCTAGAAAGAAACCTAGATCGGGAGTTCCGCCGCCACAAGCATCTGTAGCCACCAAAAACCAATCGGGACCCTGTTCCGGCACCCTGCCGGAGGGGGGATCCATCACCGGTGGCCATATTCATCATCCCGGCACTCTCCATGACGAGGAGGGAGTAGTTCACCCTCGGGGCTGAGGGTATGTACCAGTAGCAATGTGTTTGATCTCTCTCTCTCTCTCTCGTGTTCTTGATTCGGCACGATCTTGATGTATCACGAGCTTTGTTATTATAGTTGGATCTTATGATGTTTTCCCCCTCTACTCTCTTGTAATGGATTGAGTTTTCCCTTTGAAGTTATCTTATCAGATTGAGTCTTTACGGATTTGAGAACACTTGATGTATGTCTTGCATGTGCTTATCTGTGGTGACAATGGGATATTCACGTGATCTACTTGATGTATGTTTTGGTGATCAACTTGCGGGTTCAGTAACATTGTGAACTTATGCATAGGGGTTGGCACACGTTTTCGTCTTGACTCTCCGGTAGAAACTTTGGGGCACTCTTTGAAGTACTTTGTGTTGGTTTGAATAGATGAATCTGAGATTGTGTGATGCATATCGTATAATCATACGCACGGATACTTGAGGTGACATTGGAGTATCTAGGTGACATTAGGGTTTTGGTTGATATGTGTCTTAAGGTGTTATTCTAGTACGAACTCTAGGATAGATCGAACGGAAAGAATAGCTTCGTGTTATTTTACTACGGAGTCTTGAATAGATCGATCCGAAGGAATAACTTTGAGGTGGTTTCATACCCTACAATAATCTCTTCGTTTGTTCTCTGCTATTAGTGACTTTGGAGTGACTCTTTGTTGCATGTTGAGGGATAGTTATATGATCCAGTTATGTTATTATTGTTGAGAGAACTTGCACTAGTGAAAGTATGAACCCTAGGCCTTGTTTCCTAGCATTGCAATACCGTTTGTGCTCACTTTTATCATTAGTTACCTTGCTGTTTTTATATTTTCAGATTACAAATACCCATATCTACCATCCATATTGCACTTGTATCACCATCTCTTCGCCGAACTAGTGCACCTATACAATTTACCATTGTATTGGGTGTGTTGGGGACACAAGAGACTCTTTGTTATTTGGTTGCAGGGTTGCTTGAGAGAGACCATCTTCATCCTACGCCTCCCACGGATTGATAAACCTTAGGTCATCCACTTGAGGGAAATTTGCTACTGTCCTACAAACCTCTGCAATTGGAGGCCCAAACAACGTCTACAAGAAGAAGGTTGTGTAGTAGAGATCAGGGACGAGACCCGGCACAAGCGCGGGTGTACTCGAGGTCGAACCCGACCACCTTGTACTTCTCCTCGGCAAGCAATAGCTCCATGATGTGGATGGGGTGCTCCACCCAGACCGCGTCGTTGGTGTACACCACCGAGAGGTCCATGAACCTTCTGTGGGTGTCCACCACGGCACGCCTAGTGAACTGCTGCTCGTCGTCGGTAGCCGCTCGGAGCGCCCTTGGAGCCGCGCAGGATACCCTCTAAGAATTTCTCGTGGTGGGTGTGCTTCTTGCAATGGTGGGGCGCGATCGAAAGGTTGAAGAGACACAAGGGTAGGTTAAATGGCTGCTGTAATAAATGGGGACCGGCTGGCCTGTAATCGTCACGTCTTGTCACGGCGTTCATAGCGGAGGATTCCAGTGCATGCTTGACAACACCGCACCGCACGCGTGGGCTCGAAGAGGCGCCAAATGTATCGTCGGTGAGCCTGTTCCCGCGCTACCGCGCTGTTTACCATGCAGCTTCCCGCCCGGCTAGTTTGGCCATGAGTCGGCTAGAAGAGGGACAAATCGTGGGCGTTTATTGGCAAAAAGCTTTGTAAAAACGAAGTGTGTGGAATGACTTCGGTCATAAGTGTACACTTGGGTGATGAGGTCTAAGTTACACAGAAGGGTGATGATGGACACTCGAGTGCGATAATTAATTATGTGCTCTACAGTGCACAAGGTGGAAGAAACCAACTTTGTGCAATAATGTCGAAGATCGCAGTCGAGTTAGCTATACAGATCGTGTGCTGTGAGATCGACAAGCTAAACTGATTCGAGAATGGTTAATAAAATCTAAGACCATTGCAGATTAAGGTCAAAATAGTTCTAGCAATATACGAGTCTCATACGATGCCATTTCAACGATTGTACAACAAAAGCTCGAAATGTTACAAGGTTCAAATTCTAGAGTTATATGGCTCAAATTCAAAGATTACAAGGTTCAAACTGATATTAGAAATGAAATTGAGCTCATCAGCTGCAAACACTCGCGCTGATCCGCTGAACATGGATATCAGAGAGGTTCAAACTAATATCACCGCTTCTAAGTCTGTCTTCGAAACCTCACAATTTTTGCAAAGGGGTCAGCCACTGAGAAGTCATGTATGGGGTTCACACGATGATTTCCGATTACTCTATCATCTGAAGTTCCAAAATGAAATTCAGCATTTTTGGAGCCTACTCCATTCTACCGCAGGCCCCGGCGCTAATCAACAAACCATTCATTTTTGCGAAATAAATGTAGGGCAAACCTCATTGCCTTCAGCACCCTTGCTCTGAGAACAAAGAAACTGGCGAATATAATCTCTGATAAGGTCCCTCAATAGGAGTTCAAAGTAATTTCTGAGAGAAGCAGATCTAGGCATTCGACGTGACTGTTATATTGTATCACATTATCCACCACTGGCCTAATCTTATCTGCAAAAGAGGAAAACGTGTTAGTGCCTACATGTAGTTTTGAACATTACTACATGCCTAGCTGTTTGGTTTGCAGGATTTGTAAACTGCACTAACATGCCATCTTCGATCTGACATGATTAACATGGGCATTTGATTACATTCTAGAAAAATGTAGCCTTCTTCACAAGAGGTTGGAGTGGATGAAAAGTTCCCTAAGAAAACTAGTACAGATGAATCCAAAGGGAAATGCTTATTGATTGTAACCATATGGATCAAGCAACCAATATGGGGGGGGCATGTATGTACTGAAATCCTCCAAAAGAACCTTCAGAAATCGTAGTACATTGTGATTGTAGACTTGGAAAAAGGTGTCACAAATTGAACTCCCCTTTGGTTAACATTTAACAGGAAAGGAACATCACCTCGATATATAGCTTCTCCAGGCACGGAAAGCATCTCAGGAAACTGACAACTTGATCCAGGTCAGGGCCGATAGATTCTAGTGCCAAGACCTTCACTGTGCGCAGTTTCGGGGTCAAGCTTGTCGGAATCATTTTCTGAATGACAGACAAACAAACATCTTCAAAATTAGAAATAATGTTAATTTGTAGAAGGAGAGGTAGAAGGCGGCTGTTGTACCTGAACGGGTGTGGATCAAATAACAAGTTCGGAGTATTTCTCAGACGAGTAGCCCACCACTGTCAATTTCGGCGCAGAAATGACATTGATTCTTGTTGGACCTTCTTGATCAACTACAAGTAATCTCTCAAGTGCAAGTGTGTCCTGGATGACCATACCGTGGTCCACCTTTTGTGATGTCTTCCTGCCGCACCAGCAACACACATAAATAGTCCGGAGAGTCATGGAGGTGATGTGGAAGGTACTCAACCCATTGATCGCCTGAAGACGAAGGTATTCGAGTGCAGTACAACCATAGAGCAGGCGCTCCATGTCACCCTTTGAGAGGCAGACGGTGACGAGCTTGAGGTTCTTCAGTCATGGTAGAATAAGAGCGGATGCGTCATTAAGGGGCGGGAAATGGCAGTTCCTGAACTTGGCGACTCGCAGCGTGGGCGCGAGGCAGAGTGCGGACGTTGGCAGCGGCCGCATATGCCCATCATCAAAAGTGAGCTCCTCGAGCTGATCTAGGGCGGGGGATCGGAACCAGTCGTCAAGCTTGGCTCGGTCCTCATCGTTGGAATGGAACTTTCCAATTCTAAGGCCTTTGGTTGGGCCAAGGTGACCGCCGAGGATCTTGGAGAACGCATGCAAGCTTTTGCGATAGCCATGGCAGAGCTCGTGGGTGTCGATGAGGTCGAGAGGGATGTAGTTCCATAGGGGGCGCTACCGCCGGGAAAGGAGGGTTGTCCGCGCCCCATATTTGATTGGGAGGAGGGAGATGATGACTCTCAACATATCATCGGGGAGGCTGCTGATTAAGTCTAGACCTGCTAGAGTCGCTTGCGGTTCTAGCTCGCCCGCCTCCACTTGTTGGCAGCCCCGTTCTCCACCTCTGGAGTCTACTTGTCAATGGCGCTTCTGATAGAAATGGGAGTACAGGGAATATTTTGTTAAAACAGGGCAATAGAAAAGTGTATTGGTAACTAGAAGTTATTAGGTAGGAATATAGTAAGAAAAGGGAATAACAATTCTTTGCTTAAATACTACACAATTCATTTGACATTGCTGGGTAATTCAACATATGCAGATAGTTGAAAAGGAAACTTACTTCGAACAAAGTCTGGACGGATGATTTTGTCGGGGAAGTTAGCATATATCTCATGACCAGGCCCTTCTATGTGCAGTGCAATTTTAGTGCCAGCTTTCAGTACATAAAACTTTGCAATTTCATTCCAAAAGCCAGTGGCAAAATAGGAGTCGCCACGTTCATCAAGTCTTACAGTAGCAACGATTGTAAATCCATGGTTTGTGTGTACTATGACATCCGTGGAGCCTTGATCTATGTAAAGGAAAACATTGTGCACTACATAATCTGTTGCATAGCGAGGGATGTCCTAGAGAAAATGGTAGGATTGTTAAAGAAAATATGGTAACATGCAAATATGGGCCCAAATTGAAAGAACTGTACAACAGTTGAAATCGAAGGACAAAAATCTATAATTAAACAGATAGGGTAAACATGATGTCATGGAAAAATGTGAGTAATCGAAAGAACAATACATCATTAATTTGCCTAATATAGAAAGAAGAGGGGAAATTCCCCTTTGACGTATATGGTGCATGTGGCACCGTTTATCCACATGTAGCAATATTTAGAATATGTTTAGGAAAGTAGGCCATGCAACCCGATTTAGGGTGAGGTTGAACATACCGCACGCGTCCTCAAGTTATCTGGTATGATGAGATGGAATCTCTGGCGGCGGTCGCCAAGTCCTGAAGTGTCGGCGCAGTGTACATACTATGAATGAAAGAAAACCCTCAAATCAGCTCGAATAAAATTGAATTCATGGCGATTTCCACCGGGTGATTAAAGGAGGCAGATGAACTAGGTTAAGAGATAAGATAATATCTTGTTAAATTAGTTACCTCGTAGTCCATGAGAAAGAACCCTCAGTACGGCAGATTCCCCAACCGAGCGGAGCTGGGTCGACCGAGCAGCGTCTGGAAAGTCAATGGCAATAGGCGGCGGCAAGCGAAAGTGGAGAAATGCGGTGGGCTTTGCCGGCAGCCTGGCGGCGGCAGCAGGCGTCGAGCTAAGTGTTTACAGCCGTGATAGGCGGTGCCATGGCATAGACACGGAGGAGCTTGTGCATGCGTGAATGGGGACCATACCGGAGGGGGTGGCGGGCGGGGTGAGGGTTTTTGTGAAGTGGGGATGGTGAGGGTTTTCTTTTTTCTTTTTTGAATTGGGTGGTGAGGGTTTTCTGTCCCACAAATAATTTTGGGGGCGACAATTTGCTAGAGCAAACCGTGTGTGATTGACGCGACAGGCAAAATGAAAGCCATTGCACACGGTTCCAATTTTGGGAACCGTGTGTGATAGACGTACTACCTCCGTTTCCTGGTTTATTGGCCCCCCTTTGAAATTTTGACCAAATATTTGACATACTCAGACATAGATAATAAGCGTACACGTACATATGCATAGTTCAACCATAAGTACATAGTTCAACCGTCATTAAGCATACTCAAGCGTACATAGTTCGATCCATCCCACATCTCATCTCACATGCGGCCAGCACTATCATGAAGCGTCTCCAGGTACTCGGTGTACGTGTCGCGCGCCACCCTGCGAGAATACTTCTACTTGAAGGAGCCAACGGCCCGTCCTCTTGCATTCTCTAGAACATTTAGATACGCGTCATGAAGCTTGTGGTTGCAAAATGGGCATCCATACCCATCGTTCCAAGTCCTAATACGCCTGTTATGCATTCCCGCATAAAGCTCCCTCAGGATTCGCCTCTTGTACCTTCTCTGGGCATCTTCATCCTCGCTGTCCACATCGTCATACAGCACCTAAACAAATAGTAAAACAAATTTGGCATCAAATCACTGATTACATGCCGTGAAGTAGGATTAGAAATTTACGGCTATTTATTTATACATATCCAGAGATTATGGTTCGATTTTAAGCACAGTCGTCTATGTACAGACCAATCTTGAAGAAAATAATGGCACAAACATATGTAGGTCATTCAAAATCAATTGTCAAGTCCTGGCTAGGAATTATTAGCACGAACACTAACCCTAGTCGGATTACTAGTAGAAATCATTTGCACAGATGAAACAACTAATCACTTCTCACATGTACCATTCAAACAATCAATACACTACACGGATCTAACGAAACTTACTCAGATTTTATGGATTGGGAGAATATAACCACATGATTTCTATTCCAAAAAGGGGGAGGCAGGAGTAACCAGAGAAACCCTATGATTAATTTGACACATAAATGGGTATATGACTAACCAGCTATCCGTCGTCGTCGAAGTCGTCGCCGGAGTGGTCATCGGAGTCGGTGTGGAACTCCGCCTCCGGCTGTGGAAGCTCGACGCCGTCGACGACGTCAGGGTGCAGCGATAACTCGCCGGCAGTGACGACAACCTCTGTCTCCATCTCCACACCGTGCTCCGGTGCTTTAGCAGCCCCGGCGTCGCCACTCCCTCCGATGGGGCGCTTCGGCGGCATCCTCATACACTGACGGCTTTGAGGACTGAGAGCAGCGTCGAGGATGCAAGCGGAGAGAGAGGATTGTGTGTGCGTAGCGAGGATGGGGGGTGCGGCGGCTCGGGCGCACCATTAATATGGAGTAGTGGGAGTTGTGGGAGAGAGGCGGGCCGCGGTCAAACCGATGGCTCGCCTCCCGGTGAGCCTGCGCACCGGACTGCTGGCATGCCTACCAAAGTTTCACACAGCTACTCGCAGGCCTCCCGATGACACTACGCAGGGAGCACGCCTCCGTTAATTCACACACCTGCACGCATGCCTCCCCGTTTGCCTACATGGCGGACTGCTTGCATGCGTCCCGTCAACTCACCCCTGCTCGCACGCCACACGGGCCGCGCGGCGGCACGTATATTGTTTTTCTATTTGGATGATTAATACTGCCGCTTTATTGCTTAGCCGAAGCATGACACGTATCCATTGTTGGTCTAACGCTTATGCTTCGAATAAATAATCCGTTTGGGATATTGGTTCCCAAATATTAATAATCTCCTGTCTGTAATTAGATAAAGATTACATCAAAATTGGTCTCAAATTTGACAAAAAAGTACAATGCCACTTTGTATTGGTGTCCATATGACAACATGATAAGTTTCATGAACTTCAAACAAGTTTTGGATGTACTAGAATTTAAAAATCAAGATTCTCAATGTTTGAAATTTGTTGCACGGGGAGTATACATGCACCTAGTGAGACACATGTGTTTTTGCAATCCATTTAGGTGCACTGTCACGTGTGCATGTAGCTCAAATTTGATTTTTGCACATTATACCCGTAGAAAATCAATCAATCAATGTACTAAAACGTCTTAATGATCTCTGTGGTTTTTTTGAAATTAAAACTGAAGGAAATATGCCCTAGAGGCAATAATAAAGTTATTATTTATTTCCTTATATCATGATAAATGTTTATTATTCATGCTAGAATTGTATTAACTGGAAACTTGACACATGTGTGAATACATAGACAAACAGAGTGTCACTAGTATGCCTCTACTACACTACCTCGTTGATCAAAGATGGTTATGTTTCCTAACCTTAGACATGAGTTGTCATTTGATTAACGGGATCACATCATTAGGAGAATGATGTGATTGACTTGACCCATTCCGTTAGCTTAGCACTCGATCATTTAGTATGTTGCTATTGCTTTCTTCATGACTTATACATGTTCCTATGACTATGAGATTATGCAACTCCTGTTTACCGGAGGAACACTTTGTGTGCTACCAAACGTCACAACGTAACTGGGTGATTATAAAGGTGCTCTACAGGTGTCTCCGAAGGTACTTGTTGGTTGGCGTATTTTGAGATTAGGATTTGTCACTCTGATTGTCGGAGAGGTATCTCTGGGCCCACTCAGTAATACACATCACTATAAGGCTTGCAAGCATTGTAACTAATGAGTTAGTTGCAGGATGATGTATTACGGAACGAGTAAAGAGACTTGCCGGAAACAAGATTGAACTAGGTATTGAGATACCGACGGTCGAATCTCGGGCAAGTAACATACCGATGACAAAGGGAACAACGTATGTTGTTATGCGGTCTGACCGATAAAGATCTTCGTAGAATATGTGGGAACCAATATGAGCATCCAGGTTCCGCTATTGGTTTATTGACCGGAGAGCTGTCTCGGTCATGTCTACATAGTTCTCGAACCCGTAGGGTCCGCACGCTTAACGTTACGATGACGGTTATATTATGAGTTTATGTGTTTTGATGTACCGAAGGATTTCGGAGTCCCGGATGAGATCGGGGACATGACGTGGAGTCTCGAAATGGCCGAGACGTAAAGATCGATATATTGGACGACTATATTCGGACATCGGAAAGGTTCCGAGTGATTCGGGTATTTTCGGAGTACCGGAGAGTTACGGGAATTCGTATTGGGCCTTAATGGGCCATACGGGAAAGGAGAGAAAGGCCCCAAAGGGTGGCCGCACCCCTCCCCATGGACTAGTCCGAATTGGACTAGGGAGGGGGGCGCCCCCTTCCTTCTTTCTCCGTCTCCCTTCCCTTTTCCTACTCCAACAAGGAAAGGAGTCCTACTCCCACCGGGAGTAGGACTCCCCCCTTGGCGCGCCCTCCTCCTAGGCCGGCCGCCTCCCCCTTGCTCCTTTATATACGGGGGCAGGGGGCCACCCCATAGACACACAATTGATCATTGATCTCTTAGCCGTGTGCGGTGCCCCCCTCCACCATATTACACCTCGATAATATCGTAGCGGTGCTTAGGCGAAGCCCTGCGTCGGTAGAACATCATCATTGTCACCACGCCATCGTGCTGACGAAACTTTATATACGGGGGACGTCATCGAGCTGAACGTGTGCTGAACTCGGAGGTGCCGTGCATTCGGTACTTGATCGGTCGGATCGTGAAGACGTACGACTACATCAACCGCGTTGTGTTAACGCTTCCGCTTTCGGTCTACGAGGGTACGTGGACAACACTCTCCCCTCTCGTTGCTATGCGCCACCATGATCTTGCGTATGCGTAGATTTTTTTTGAAATTACTACGTTCCCCAACAAAAGTGTCCCTCCTTTGGCAACATGTATGTTAACCACGGGATAATTAATTTAACATGCATCGTAGTTGCGGTGGATTCGCGGTGTGTGTGTGGGTGTGTGCGTCTGGGGGTGGCGGGTGGCTCGCTGTACACTACGAGTTGTGAGCCACCGTGTGGGTTGGCCGTTTTGTTACGCAGGCCGGTGCCACATCAGAGTCATGAAAATCGTTATTTAAAACATTACACAACCCTTTAATACATAAATGTTTTGGCCACATGCAGTCGATGGTTGTCCTACACAAAACGTGATACTCGCGTGTGACGCTTTCTGTGGGCCCGCGAGGTCGTCGTCCATCACTTTGATGAACAACCGACAGTGAGGCTAATTTGACCAGCAAGGTAGAATCTTTTTTGTTTGTGTTATGGTGGTATATAGTACGCGTCGAAGAGGTGGGAGGGGACTAGCATATATACTATACGTACGCGTCCGTGAACAAGTACACGTAACTCAATGTCGGGACTTTTTGGTTACTGAGGCACGTGCCACATCAAAATTGTGAAATTGGTTATTCAAACATCACAGAACACCTTTTTGGGCCACATGCATATCCTAGCTAGGACATTCACGTGTGACGCTTCCATTTGTGGGCCCACGAGGCCATCGTCGATGCATGCATGCATCACTTTGACCTACATCGGGAGAGGTTAATTAATTTCACCATCAATGAGGATTCTTCTGGGTTGTACATATATTACGGCAGGAGCATATAGTATGCGGTGAAGAGGGGGGAAGGGGACCATCATATGTAGTACGCTTGATATGAACCTCACTCCGTGTGGGTGCATGGTTTACGGTTTTTGAGGCATGTGGCACATCAAAGTTGTGCATTTTGGGTATTCAATATATATATATATATATATATATATATATATATATATATATATATATATGTTTGGCCCACATGCAAAGCGGTTGTGGTTGTCCTCTCGCACCCACTTAAGCGGTTATCAACGATATCGATGCTTTCCATCTATGGGCCTGCTTGGTCCATCGCTACTTTTTGCCTGACAACAAGAGAGGTTAATTTGAATTAGGAGGGGATTATTATTTTCATTCTGGGATGACATGCATGGTATAGTTTGAGCACACACACATGCATGTGTACGCATGAATCCCTCCCATCGAGTCGAAGTGGCTAGTACAACGACACATCATGAACCGATCTCGCTCTGTGTGGGGAGCTAGTGTACGATTTTTGACACACGCGCCACATCAATGTTGTGTATTCAAACATGCATGCACGCATCACCTCCATACATATGCATGTAGTGGTTGCCTTCGAACGATACACTCCCTCGCGTGGTTATCGGCGACAAGCCTATATATTCGTGGGCCCACATGGACATCCATGATCACCTTGACCAACAACAAGATAGGTTACCATGGCAGATTCTTCATTTGGTTTGTGTTATCGTAGTATAGGTCATGGTGAGATTCAGACCTAATTAAGTTTGAGCGCATATACTATGCACGCATGCATGCATGAATCCCCGTCGTTGGCTTGAAGTGTGGTGTAATATACATATGCATCGTCAACCTAACCCTCACTCAGTGTGTGGATTTGTAGTTCGAAATCACGGTGCCACATCAAAGTTGTTCCATTGTTACTCAAAAACACACCTCTCCGATACATATGTTTGGGCCACACGCATGCAGTGGTTGTCTTCGGGACTAGCTACTTGCATGAATATTGGCGAGCTAGCCCATCTCCGGGGTCGCATGGACGGCCATCACTTTGACCAACAACAAGAGAGAGATTGTACGACCAAGATGGATTATTCTTGGTCCGTTTTACGATCCATCTTGGTGAGAAATATGCCTCTCTGGCCCGCCGACTGAAAGTGTGTGTGTGTGGGGGGGGGGGGGCTGCCCGCTACTTCGCACTTTGCTAGGTGAACCTCGGTTGGGGGGCATGCATTCATAGCTTAGGATTCCCTTCGTGGCGACACAAGGGGGGAGTGGGGGCTGCTAGCTACTTCGCACTTTGCTAGGTGAACCTCGGTTGGGGGGAGGGGGCATGCATTCATAGCTTAGGATTCCCTTCATGCCGACATGAGGGGGGGGGCTGCTAGCTACTTTGCACTTTGCTAGGTGAACCTCGGTTGGGGGGAGGGGCATGCATTCATAGCTTAGGATTCCCTTCATGCCGACACGAGGGAGGGGTGGCTGCTAGCTACTTACCACTTTGCTATGGTGAACATCGGTTGGGGGGGGGGGGAGGGCATGCATTCATAGCTTAGGATTCCCTTCGTGCAGACACAAGGGAGGGGGTTGCTAGCTACTTCGCACTTTTCTAGGTGAACCTCGGTTGGGGGGGGCATGCATTCATAGTTAGGAATCCCTTCGTGCCGACACGAGGGAGGGGGGCTGCTAGCTACTTCGCACTTTGCTACATGAACCTTGGTTGGGGGGGCATGCATTCATAGCTTAGGATTCCCTTCGTGCCGACACGAGTGAGGGGGCTGCTAGCTACTTCGCACTTTGCTAGGGTGAACCTTGGTTGGGGGGGCATGCATTCATAGCTTAGGATTCCCTTCGTGCCGACACGAGGGTGGGGGGCAGCTAGCTACTTTGCACTTTGCTAGGGTGAACCTCGGTTTGGGGGGGGGGCGCTGCATTCATAGCTTAGGATTCCCTTCGTGCTGACACGAGGGAGGGGGGCTGCTAGCTATTTCGCACTTTGCTAGGTGAATGAACCTCGGTTGGGGGGGCATGCATTCATAGCTTAGGATTCCCTTCGTGCCGACACGAGGGAGGAGGGGGGCTGCTAGCTACTTCGCACTTTGCTAGGTGAACCTCGGTTGGGGGGGAGGGGGCATGCATTCATAGCTTAGGATTCCCTTCGTGCCGACACGAGGGGGGTGGGGGTGGGGGCAAGTAATACCATGCGCTTTGCGAGAGAGGTGCCACATCGAAGTTGCATTTGGTATTTGAAAATCAAACCACCCTTTTGATACATAAATTTGGTCCACATGCAAGTGTGTTCGTGTTCTGACCCTCTCCCGCATCATTTTTCGCCAAATTTATGAACATTAGACAAGTCGGATGACGCAACAGACACGGTTCACTCAAACTAACCATGTGCCACGCCGGTGCACCTGTCACGCACATATCCGCACAGTACATTGGGCTCCACGAGGCTCCCCCTCTCAAAAATATCTGCTCGCCTCGAGGGTTTTTCTGTTTCATAACACACGGTTGTTATCTCCGGACCGTGTGCGATGTTTCTTGTTCCCATGCCGCCTGCATCCCCAGAAAATATCTGCCCGCCTTGAGGGTTTTTCTGTTTCATAACACACGGTTGTTATCTCCGGACCGTGTGCAATGTTTCTTGTTCCCAATCCCGCCTGCATCCCTAGAAAATATCTGCCCGCCTCGAGGGTTTTTCTGTTTCATAACACACGGTTGTTATCTCCAGACCGTGTGAGATGCACTATCATCAAAATTTTCAATAGCCCGGCATTTCACTCCCGCGTTTGACTCCCGCGTAGTAAAATTTTCAGTACCCGCATCATTTCCTCAAACACCCTGCGCCCCCCACACACACCAAAACCTCCTCAGGTGTGCGCGCACTCACACACACACACCCTCCCTCGCTCGAAACCCTAGCAAGGTCCCCGCCGCCACCGCCGCCGCAAGGCCTCCATTGTTAACATCTGCCGGTTTGCCCGTGAAGCTTACCCACCGATCTCATACCCAGGCCTCCCTGAGTTTCTTAGATGGCGCTTGCCAAACTCCCCCTTTCCCACAGATCCCGATCCCCATCCCCCACTCCAGAGCGTCGTAGCCTAAGCCCGGCTACGCTTCTCGTGGAGCTCGAGGAGCGAACTGCCCAAAAGAGGTGTATAGAGGTCTCTTCGCCCAACGTCGCCGAGGTAGCTGATAACCATTACTGGCGGCATGCACTCAAGCAACAGGCTAGAGTATGTGCACCTGTCTCGGCCGCCGGCTACGACATCGAGGTCATCGACAGCGATGACCTGAGGCGGGTTGTGTCACAGGTTAAGTGACCCACCCCCAACCCCTCGGGTTCAACCGCCGTCGATCTCATCCATGGCCCCGCCACTAATCTCCTGTGGCTCGCTGTCAACAATTTGCCATTCTACATCACCGTCAAGCCCCTTTTGTCATTTTTGAAGGACACGTTCTGCGACGCTGGCTTGGAATCCACAGCTTCCAAGTCAGACCTCATCAACGGCGACCACGAGGAGGGCACCCTCTCCGGCTCTTCCAAGGGGAAAGAGCCTATCTGCTCTTCCAAGGGGAAAGCGCCCGTCTGCGACATCAGGGAGGGCACCCTACAGCCGTGCTCTTCCAAGGGGAAGGAGCCCATCTGCGACAACATGGAGCGCATCCAGGGTCCGTGCTCTTCCCACGGGAATGAGCCCATCTGTGACAAGTGAGGAAACCCATGATTTGTTTATTTCAGTTGTTCACAATGTGATGCTCTATATGTCCAATTATTCACTATGCAGTACATTTCATCAATCCAGTTTTAAACATACCGATAGGAATGCATATATTTGCTTGTTGTTAAGCCTGTTATAGCTAGCATATGCCTCTTTTAAAGTTTTTTGATTGTTCGGTTGTTTGTAGTTAGCATATGTTCAGTTTCAAATGCTATCTTTGGTTGTTCATGGTATGCCTTGTTTATTCCAGTTATTCACAATGTGATGTTCTGTATGTGCAAGTATGAACTGTGCAGTTCAATTTCATCAGCACCAGTTTCAACAATACCACTATGAATGACTACATTTGGTTGATGCATCTTGTAGTTAACACGCCTTTCCATTTTTATTTAACCATAACTAGTGTCCTTAGACCGGCACAATACCAGTTTGAATGACTATGTTTTCTTGTTGTTAAATGTTAGGCCTGTTGCAGTTAGCACACATTTCTACTTGTTTTGCTTTACTAGCGTGCTTAAACATGCACACTGAAGCTATCTTTTGGAGATTATTTTGCCTGCCATGTATAATTTTGGTTGATGTTTAGCCTGTTGTGCTTAACATGCTTCTTGATGTACCTACACAGGACAATTTTGGGAACGACTGCTGTTTTCCATCGAGGTTCGTTTCATCCCATGGCTTATATCTGCTCACTGTTTAGGATATCGGTAGCTGGTACCATATAGGCCGGCGGCTGATAAAGGACTAATCAGTGAATCGAACTTTTAACTGAATATTTCTGCAACCCCTTTTTCGTTAGGTTAACTAGGGCCATATGTAATATATCTGAGGCTACATAGCAACATGCACTATACTTAATGTCTAAATATGCAATCGTAGGCTACATAGCAACAAGGAAGAGTGTTACATTAATGTTCTAATGATGTCTAGATATACGTAGAAGAGCAGCAACAGCAACAGCAACAACACAGCCCTGTTTGGATATTCAAGTTAGCTAGAGGTTAAAGTTAGTTTCTAGCTCATTACTAACCCTGAACTAACTCCATCCAAAGAGTTGTTTGGATGGTAGGGTTAGATTGACAATAAATGCACTAGGAGAACTAGCTCCAATTAGAACCTCTTGGGTTGGATCGTTTTTTGGGTGGGTTATAGATGCAACTAGCTCAAACTAGCCCTCATGTTTAGATATACTTTAGGGCTATTTGAGCCCGAACTAGCTCAAACTAACTGTAACCCATGGATACAACAGGAGCTAATCAGCCGATAATTTGTAAGAATGAACTAAACTCCTTCCGGCCCATAATATAAGATGTTAATTCATCTAATATGTGAGTATATTGGATGTTATAAGATACTCCCTCCATTCCTAAATATTTGTCTTTTTAGAGATTTCAAATGGAGTGTTGTACTACATTATTGTGCAATTGTTGTTTAGCTTCTAATATTAACTTGGTGCTTTTAGGTACATATGTCAATGGTAAAGATCCGCGTTTGGACCCTTTCTGCGTATGGGGCAATGAGATATCAATGAACCAGCATAAAGTGAGGAAGCTGATAAAGATTGTTACTAAAATGGGTCCAAAGATGGCAATTAAACTATTTGTTTACACTTTATCCAAGACAACAGCGAACTGCACGATGGTAAGTAAGAACTCTGCAGCCTTCTTTTTACTGCCCATAATGATTTGTGTTAGATGACAATGTCTGAATCTTTTTCCTTCGCAGTGGTTGCCAAAGCAGTTTACTCAAGATTACCTCTCAAATTACATGATTGGTGGGCTTGCAAAGGTTAAAGTATTTCTACAAGAACACGATGATTATCTAGATGTTTTCATGAAGACCGTGAAGGATGGGCGGTCGGCCATCACAAGGGGTTGGACTAGAGTCGTGCGTGCCTTCTGCATGGAGGAGGGCACAATATGGGCATTCTGCTTCACCTTGTTCAGCAACCAGAATATATTTCGCCTCTTTCTTTATCGTCTTTAATAGTACAAGTATACAACTATGGTTCATCATTCTTTATTTGGTTCTTATGTAATTCTTGAACATATGTACCTATGAATCGAATAATGCATTGGTTGTTTGAACCTGATGGATATGAATAAAGCTGTAGCATACATTCAAATTCAAATTCAAATCCAAATCCGGTACAATTTTGAAAAGCAGCAATTAAATTACGATGAAATTACGCTTTGCAGGTTGTTACGGCACACATGGTTGGTAAAACACAAACGTTTGCGATATGCACCATAATCCGAGACGGTTCACAGAGAGGAAACGTGTGCAAGCATGCACACAGTTGCCGTTTGCCAAGCGTGTGCGATGTCAGACAATATTACAAATGGTGCGGGCAAACTAAACGTTTGTGTTAGTTGCCTTATCGTACACGATTCGCAACCATGAACTATTTCTGATGAAGTATGCATCGTAAATGTTGCACCACAGAATAGCGTGTGCCATAGTTGTCGTGTACGACTATGTTACGATGGTCCGACGTTTCGTAATCCTGTCCGACACTCGTACGACGATTAGCTAATCTTCTTAACGGTGAACCGTTTGTGATGGGCCGCGCATCATACACGTTCTATAATAATGAACCGTTTGTGATGGGCCGCGCATCGTAAAGGTAGGACCACACAATACCGACTGCCATGGCAATGCGAGCAGAAACGAGTAGGAGTACTGTAGGGGCCCTATCCCCGACGGTTTCTGGGTCGTGTGGGAAGGACCCCCCTATCGCCCACACTCACTTGGCGACTGTTCCAAATGCCGTCGCAGAAAGGAGATAAAAACTGTTTGTTTAGGACCAACGCACACCAGTGAGGCTTCACTACAAAAAAAACACAACCGTGACATTTTGGGCCGAACAAATTTTTTCTATCATGCTTATGACACTTCTATGACGATAATTGTGACAAAACCCGATATGATCATAGATGTGGTGGGCTCCTACTTCTATGACAAAAAATCATGACAGAAAATGGGCCTTTCATCCTGGGTGGGCCGAAGACGCAGCTGCATGACACTCTTTGTGTCGTCCATGCTGGAAAAAACTGTGGTAGAAGCAAGGGAGAGGAAAATATCGGGGAATTCCCGGTTATGGTGGGTGGTCGGGGGCCGAGTGATGCGCATTTCTCTCTTATACGTACGCGTGTGGGTGCAAGGCGTTGGGCTCTAACTGAACCCGCGCGAGGCATTCGCCTACTGAACCCGAGCGATTGCACTGCAGGCTATGCGTTACTGAACCCGAGCGGTCGATCGATCTGGCTGTTAACTGAACCCGATCTAGCAATTCCTTCGCTACTGCTACTAACTGAAGCCGATCGAACCTGCAGCATCTTGATGAACAGTGAGCATTGTTGGGGGTTGGATGAACAGTTCCTGGTGGGGGGGGGGTTGGATGAACAGGATCCCGTGGTAGTAGAGGCCGTTGCCGCTGGATGAACAGGACCCCGATCAATCGAGCCGGTTGGGGGTGGATGAACAGGACCCCGTGGAGGGCTGGATGAACAGGACGACCCTGTGGAGCGGTGGTTGAACAGTAGCCGGTGGAGGGCTGGATATCATCATAGATGTGGTGGGCTCCTACTTCTATGACAAAAAATCATGACAGAAAATGGGCCTTTCGTCCTGGGCGGGCGGGAGACGCAGCTGCATGACACTCTTTGGGCCGTCCATGATGGAAAAAACTATGGTAGAAGCGAGGGAGAGGAAAATATCAAGGAGTTCCGGTTACGGTGGGTGGTCGGGGGCCGAGTGATGCACGTTTCTCTCATATACGTACGCGCGTGGGTGCGAGGCGTTGGGCTCTAACTGAACCCGCGCGAGGCGTTCGCCTACTCAACCCGAGCGATTGCACTACAGGCTACGCGTTACTGAACCCGAGCGATCGATCGATCCGGCTGTTAACTGAACCCGATCGAGCAATTCCTTCTCTACTGCTGCTAACAGAAGCCGATCGAACCTGCTGCCTCTGGATGAACAGTGAGCATTGTTGGGGGGTTGGATGAACAGTTCCCGGTGGGGGGTTGGATGAACAGGATCCCGTGGTAGTAGAGGCCATTGCCGCGGGATGAACAGGACCCCGATCGATCGAGCCGGTTGGGGGTGGATGAACAGGACCCCGTGGAGGGCTGGACGAACAGGACGACCCTATGGAGGGGTGGTTGAACAGTAGCCGGTGGAGGGCTGGATGAACAGTAGCCCGTGGAGGGGTGGTTGAATAGGACATCGTGGAGAGGGCTGGTTCAACTGTAACCGGTGGAGGAGCGGTGGAGGCTGGATGAACAGGAGCCCGTGGAAGAACAGTCGTAGGTGGAGGCTGGAGGAGGTCGACGGTGGATGAACAGTAGCCCGTGGAGGCTGGAGGACACTACTAGGGAAAACCCTAGCAGTAGCGCGGGTATTTTGCCTATCAGTAGCGCGGGACGTCGTGCTACTGATAAGGCGCTACAGCTAATGTGTAGCAGTAGCGTCTGTCGTCCCACGCTACTGCTATAAATGGATAGCAGTAGCGCGCTTTAAGGAAGAGCGCTGCTGATAATATCTGCAACGCTTTTTACAGGGAAGCGCTACTGGTAAGGCAGCGCTACTGCTAACTTTGTTCCCCTCGCTACTTCTAGTTTTATTAGTTTTTTTTGCATATTTGCTTTGTATTTGAATAGGCTTTATACAATAATCTTTAGCATATCATACACATACAAATGTAATCATAGCATATACATACAACTAGTCTCATCAAATCATGTCATCATCATAATCATCATCCAACACAAAGTGGTCTCTCGTCATCATCTCGAAAATAGCGATACAAGTCTCGATTACTTGCAACTACATCGTCATCCATCTAAACAATGATATACGCGAGAAGAGCTATCACTTTGAGTGAGAGCGGAACTATGCAGTACATGAGTTCGTATCCCTCTCTCGCATTAGCGTGAACCTAAACTAACTACTGCCTGTCGCTCGGAAACCGGAAACCGGTACACCTGGGCCTGACACTCCGGCCACTCGTCGTATATATACTCCTGGCGTAGCACTTCTTCGCCATCGATGATCTATGCACCTGCATCGTCACATGAGTCGATGATATGCAACATATATAGTTGAGCAACAGAAAGAGACAGACTTGGCAAAAATAGAAGCAACATATCATAAGCATAAATAACAAAGTTGATCGTACCCAAAATGCCCTAACTAGAGTGATCGTCGCTAGTCGAGGAGGACGGTTTAATTACATCACAAATAAAGTTTCGTCGTGCATAACTCAAAGTTTCGTCATACAGAAAGTATGGACTAAACGGACACATTGTCATATATCGACAATCACTCCAACATGTCGTGCCATCCATCCAAGTCAGGGAGATAGTCCCCGAGCCTAGTGAAAGGCTTCAGGTCGAGACGCTGAGAGGCTACCCGTGTTCGGACGTCTTCCCGCGACATTTGTCCTTCTTCGTAGAAGATCCCTGTTTTTTCGATGACCTCCTTCATGATGATTTGGGCAAGTTCGCGCTGGATGTGATAGAACTCAGCTCGAAGTCGATGATCCTCGATATCTCCTACGTTCTTTGCCCATTGCAAAATATGGGCATCGCCGGATGTAGGTGACATGCGAAGGTTCTGGTGATCCCGTCTGTACTCCAGCATGTGGTGTAGGACATAGAATCCATCATTAAGAGAATCACTCGGTTGCTGGATGCAGCAGAAGTCGGTCTTATGGCCGAAGGCGAGTCTGCCGCCCCTTCTCTTCTTGTCCTTGACCTCTCCACCCCATGCTTCGTAGTAAAACATAGCACTGTCGAGAACATACTTGATGTGGGTGTAATCCTTTTTGTTAATGTTATTCAACGAGTCCAAGTAAAGAGCGTGGGAGTACCGGGGGTAGAGGATGATGAGGACAGCGCGCCCACCGCTGCGCAAAATAAGTACACGTCAAATTAATTAGCCTCCACCGTGCAAATGAATGATTGAAATCGAAGGAAGGATATCCGCGCGGATGACTTACAGGGGATGATAAGGCACGAGAATCGCCTCCTTGTCCTTATTGGCGAGCATGAAATTGACGATGTATTCCCTCGCGTATTCATGGTGCTTTGCGCAGACTCCCGAGAAGCCCTCGTGCGTGAAGTACGGGTCAGCGACACAGATATGAGGTATCTGCTCAACCCCGATGATGTAGTTCATGTGCAAGGCATAAAGGCGGACAAATGTAAAATCCAGCTTCTTCACGTGAAACATGTCGAATATGTAACCGAATCGAAGGAAGAACTTATCCGCGGGGAAGAAGTCGACGTACGACAATTGCCGCGGAACGTTAACCACGTAGAGTGGGTATCCTAGATCTTTTGAGGCGATGAGGCCTTTCTCTATCCGCAGCACATCGTCATGAAGTCTCCTTAGATCTCCGAATCTGGCCCCTAGCGCTGCTGCAGGTAGGATTGGTTGACCAGGGATATGCCATTTATCCGCACCGGGGATATCTATACGGTCTTGAACCCGAGGCTGCTGAGGCGGCTGGATCATAGAATCAGCTTTTTTGCCTTTCCTCGATCTCTTCCTAGACTTCTTTACTACCGGAAGGTCGTCCATAATATGTTCAGCCTCCGGAGACGGCAATTCAGGCACCGACTCATGATGCTCAAACCCTAAGTAGGCGCCAGTATAGACATACTGTTGAGTGCCATCGTCATCCTCATCCTCATCCATGGCGACGTCATCAGCGACTAATGGAGCCTCTTCCTTACCCCGTCCGCTATCACACAACCCGAGACCCGATGCTAATTGGGTAGGTGGGGTGTTGATGTTCATACCTTGCTGAGGCTGCGTGCTCATGGGTGTGCTCCCGGCCGCCTCCAGACGAAGCAGACTCTTTGGCCACAATAGGACCCACCCATTGCAACAATCACCAAGCCGCCGTGGGGTCTCATCGTCATGCCCCACTAGTACCAGAGGAGGCAAATTCTCGTGGCCCGGTTTTACACTGGCCACGGAAACCTTGAAGACGTTCGGGGGGATCGGCCGACTGTGGAACAATGGTTCCTTCGGCTTCATTATCCTCACCTTCCCCACGTCCACCTTCTGGTCACCGATGGTGTGCATTATGGTGCACGGGGTTTCATCGGCCTGCAAAGAAAAGTCTGCGGCGCGAGACATCCGAAAGGCAACGAAAACGGGAGATTATACATTTATTGAAGGGGGCCGGTGTGACAGATACCGTGAGGGCGTCGAGCTCAGCCAAAGACGAAGCACCGCCGAGCACATCCGGTGCTGGAGCAGGTGCGGGAGCCGGTGCAGGAGCAGGTGCTGGTGCAACGCTAGTCGAGCTGCTCACCAAGAAGTCAGCAAGGGGAAAGTCCGCTGCATTTTTTCTGGATTTTGCCTGGTCCAATTGAAAACGGCCGGAACCAAGGAAGTAGACATATCTACAACCACCTGTTTTGTGGCAGCTACCGCTGTTTGCGACCGTCTGAGATGATTTCTTCTCAACTGCAATCTCAACCTTCTTGTCAATGTTTTCTTCAGTTAACCTCCGTCTTTCCTTTCTCTCCTCCGTGGTCTCACGGTAGTACTTCTTCCACGTGGCGCCATCTCCGACACCGTGCACGCGTCCATACGACGGTCGAGTCTCCACCGGGAGTCGTTTCAATATGTTCAACGCCCGGTTGAATGGAGTGTCCCACTTGGGCCTCGCCAATGCCTCAGACGGCGAGTCGCTTTCGGCCACAATCCTGTGCTGCTCTCTTTGCAAAAGGCACAAGGATCATTTACAAATATGACTAACATGCAGTCGAATTGATCAGAAACTAAAATTACCAGCAGTCTCATGAACTCCGTCGTGACCGCGTTCTTCTCGAAAACCTTCTTCACTGGGTCCCAACGGTGCCGGGCCCTGAGGACATCACGCTCCTGCGGGACGGTGAACTCCCCAAAGGGGTCTGGGATGCCCAGACTCGCGGCTTCCGCGTCCTCCTTGGCCCATTTGGACCTCTTCCCGCCGTAACCACAGCTTCTGAGGTGGTGGCTCCCAATGTTCCTCTCTTGAAGCCCCTTCATGTACTTAGACTTTTTTTTGGCAGCTTCGGCCTCGCAAGACGCCTTGAATATTTGAAACTGCTCTTCCGTGATTGTCGGATTATCCTTTACAATCTCGGAGTAGGGTTCCTTCTTGTCGATGAGCCTTGCTTTCACCCTTGTTTTCCAGGCGGCCAACGCGTCGCTAAACTTGGTCATGGCGTCTTTGTTTATCTTCTTCATTGCCGGGTCCTTATCTGGATCTTTATAATCCTTTTCATTCCGGCCCGGGAACAAGAATATCTGGTGAAACTTATTTAGGAGGGAGGGCCTCATATTATCTATCTTCTGTAGTTTCCCATCGTTGATGGTGGCGGTTGTCTGTATGATGCAGCTTATTTGATTGCCGTAGCACGTGCTCACTTCCTGGGGCGCTTTTGGCCAAAATTGCCGTCGTCCACCTCCGTGACCACCAGTCTAGTAGTCCTGAGCTTGTTAGGAAGCCATTGCCTCTTTGCTTTTGGTTCTACACCGGCTCCGCTAGTCTCGGCACCGGTCTCAGTCTGAGCGCCGGTCTCGATGCCGGTCTCAGTCTGAGCGCCGGTCTTAGTCTGAGCGCCGGTCTCAATGCAGGTCTCAGTCTCAGCGCCGATCTCAGTCTCAGCACCGGTCTGCGTGTCGGTCTTATTCCCCGATGCCACCGGTGGGCCTAGCAACAACATCGGTTGATCGTCGGCAAGGCTAAAAAATTCGTCTGTCGCCTGGTAGACGTCGTCGCAATCACCAGAACCCCGTCCTTCATCGTTGCTAGCCATGTTTCCTACGATTAAATCTAGTCAATTAATTCTAGACCTAATAAAATGAATAATGACATAAAAAGGCCTATTGTTTTGCAGGAACGTTGACTCCTTCCCGGTGCGGCAAATCCCGGGCACTCGATATGTCCTAGTTTGTAGCACAAGTCATGCCGAAATTCACGGAAAATTTCGGCATGACCTTTGCTAAAAAGTGGACAAATCGAGAACCTGAAATTTGCCGGAACGGAAATGAATCAACATTCTAGCAAAACATAGGCCACTCGGCTTCATTCCCTGGAAACAACAAAAGGCCACTTGGGCACAATTGAAACTTGTGCAAACACAATTGAGGAATTTGCATATATCCTGACCACTTCAAATTTGCATGTCCTAGCGTTTGACACTACAAGAAAATCTACACAAATCTCATGCTCTCTCAAACTCAATTCAAAAATATAGATTATATTTAGTTAACTACTGAACTAAACTTTACTCTAAACTAAACCCTACTGCCCTAATTAACATCTAGTTAAACAAACTCAATTCAAAAACTAAACCCTACTGAACTAGTTAACATCAACATTATCTACTACTTAACATCTATTATTACCCTAACTAAAAACATCAACATTATCTACTACTTAACATTAACATCTATTAACTAAAAAGGATGGGTGGGGGGCTTACAGAGAGGGGAGAGACGGTGGCGGGGAGGTGCTCGGCGACGGAGGTAGGGGTGGTGAGGGCGGTCTCGGGATCGGGACGTGGCGGTCCTGGCGAGCTCGGGGGCGGTGAGGTCGAGGGCGGCGGCGGTGAGGTCGAGGGAGGCGACGGTGAGGTCGAGGGCGGCCCGAGAGGCGGCGGCGGCGAGGCTGGGCGGCCTCGGGCGGCGGCGGTGAGGATGAGCGCGGCGTCGACGCCGACAGGAGACGGCGGCGAAGTGGGGCGAGGGAGCGACTTGGGGGAGAAGTGTGGCCGGGGGGAAACCGTTTTTGGTTAAGTCAAAAATAACAGTAGCGCGTTACAGAAAACGTGCTATAGCTAAGTTAGCTATAGCGCATTTCAGCGAACGCGCTACTGCTACGTCTTCATCATTTTCCCCTTTTTCATTTATTTTTCTTTATATTATATATTTCTCCTTTCTCCTTTTTCTATTTCTTTCATTTTCATTTACTTTTCTATTCGTTTTTCATTTTATTTTATTTTCGTTAGCAGTAGCGCTTTACGCATAAACGCGCTGCTATCAGTATATTAGCGGTAGCGCGGTTTCTGGAAGATCGCTACTACTATGTGTAGCCCATCGGCTAAGTGATTGGAATTTTAGTAGTAGCGAGTTTTCGGTGAGACGCGCTACTAATATATGTCCATCTGCAGCGTGCTTATTTTGCACGCGCTACTGCTATCTAGCAGTAGCGTGCTTTTTTAACAAGCGCTACTGCTAAAGTTCTGTGTATAACATTTTCCCTAGTAGTGGGGGGTCGACGGTGGAGATGAACAGTAGCCCGTGGAGTCCCATTTTGCGGTACGCCACACCCCTACCGATGAACAGGAGCCCCGTTTCAACCGTAGCGCTCCAACACAAGTCCATTTCCTCCGTTTTGCGGTACGGCACACCCCTCCCGATCAACAGGACCCCGTTTCGACCGTAGGCACTCAAACACAAGTCCGTTTCCTCTGTTTTGCGGTACGCCAGACCCCTCCCGATGAACATGATCCCCTTTCGACCGTGGCCGGTCGAACATAAGGCCGTTTCCTCCATTCTGCTATATGTCAGGCCTCGTTTCGGCTGTTCTGTCCAAGCCAGTTGGCTCCCGATGAACACGATGTATTCCGTTGCCTCCCGATGAACACGACACATGCCGTTGCCTCCCCATGAACATTACGCAGTTTTTCCGCTCTGACCCAGCCGGTTGGCTTCCGATGAACAGGGCGCCTTCGCTGCCTCTCCATGTACACGAGCCCTGGCCGTACGTATGCGCGAGTAGGTGTTCGAGACCCCGCTCGTATGTACGTACATGGTCGTATTTACTTTCTTGCACCCTGGCTGTATGTACGTGTACATGGTGCGTGCCTCTACTACGACACGTGCCCTTCCATACTCGGCCACGGTTCATCGTTGTGTCCTGTAGACAGACCGATCGACTGGTATGTACGTACACGTTCGCGACTAGAATGACAACGCTACGTACACTTCGACCAGGTGGGTCCCGACTGTCAGGCACTTCCTTGCATGCGAAGATGTAGCTGGTGGGTCTCAGCAGTCAGGGGGAAACATTTTTTTCGCAAAATACGGTGCCCCGTCCGGTGGGTCCCTGCTGTCAGGTGGAGGAATCATTATTTTGTGCGTAATAAGGAGGCACTTCCTTGCTGCGGCCATGGACCCAGCTGTCAGGCTCTCCACCTACAGTACTCTTCCGATGGAAGTCATTCCTTGACCACATTGACCACGCCACGCTGAGAGCACCAAGGCGGTGGACGACGGCGAGGCTTAGGAAGGGAACAACGCGGATTCAGGGAAGACACGGCAGTGGATGCCCATGCGGAGAGGAGTACGAGGGTTCACTGGTTTGACTGCGGTGTGAGTCTGCCGTCGTCGCAGGGCCTGGCCAGCGGTGGGAGTAGTAGGGGGCGGTGAGGCCTCCGCCGTAGCATAGCCGGCCACGGGAGGCCGGAGCAGGCGGCACGACCGACGCTGGTTTATGCGGCTGGAGCAAGAAGACCAGAAGTTGAAGAAGCACTACAGCCATTGGATGGACATCGTATGGTCACTGGAGATAGAATTGTTCATATTGACTAAGTTGACAAAGCCCTCCGTCCGCGTCAGTAGGCCCACAAATCAGCCTCCAATTATGGTGGGTCCCAGCTAGCAGGGGGAGTATTCATTTTTTTGTGCGTAATAATGAGTCACTTCCTTGCGTGCGAAGATATAGCTGGTGGGTCGCTTCGGTTAATTAAGTATACCTCCAGCACACCCCTTTTTAGTTGAA
The DNA here is from genome assembly GCF_018294505.1 of Triticum aestivum. NCBI lineage: Eukaryota > Viridiplantae > Streptophyta > Magnoliopsida > Poales > Poaceae > Triticum > Triticum aestivum. The sequence continues at coordinate 172,823,597 of NC_057811.1, forward strand.
GAATGTACGGAATGTAATGAAATCTGGCATGTTTATATGAAATACGGTCGTGTATGAATGAATTTAGTTCGATTAGTTCGAATTCTTGTATCACTGGCATTGGATGAACATGCAAAACAATACGTACTAGCATTATTCCCAGGGTGATCACCTCGTTTGCAGCAGTTTCACACGTACTCCCTCTGGTCCTTTTTAGTCTGCATATAAGTTTTGTCTGAAGTCAAAGTATCTCTACTTTGACCAATCTTATAGAAAAAAGTATCAACATTCACAATGTAAAATCAATTGACTTGAAAGAAATCTAATATGCGAAGCAAAAAGGAACAGAGGGAGTACAAAAAGTTTGAGCAGCTTTTTAGCGTTCCTGTACATTGCAATCAAACATATAGGCCTGGCAATTCATAGTGAACATTCAAAAAATCGATGATTATGCATCTCAGCGATTCAGATGTCAGAGCCAATATTTACTTCACAACTAAAGAATAAAGAAAAATCGATCGATGATGCTGACAGCGAAGGGCGTCCCATTCGAAAATATCAAATGAATGTCTTCTTGCTAACATCAATGAGCAAAATTTGACAAGGTTGTCCCATTCCAAAATGTCAAATGCGTGTTGTTTTGCATACATCAATGAGCAAACTTTGACAAGGTTTTCCCATTCCAAAATATCAAAAGCGTACGACTGTGGAGTGGGCAGGGTTTGCCATTTGTTCGGACATTGACATGTCACCTTGTGCTAAATAAACCAGCTGTTCTTTTTGCGCAGTTCCACCAAAATCAACCAAATTCGCGCGTAGCTTGTATGATTTTGCCTTTTATATGTTGCAACACCTTGAACATATCGACACCTCCTTTCTTGTGGTGGAAATGAATGATTCGAGAATATTCGATGTATTTGAGAACATTTTGTGCAGTTCCCATTGAAATCAAGCTGAGCACCCTTGTTTGCATAAATACAAAAGAAGTGATTAGTATAAAGCAAACTGTACTATGAATTGACAGTTTAAATAGGCAACCTACATGATCCATGCAGAGCACACATTTAAAAAATGGAACTCACCGGAAAGAATCCTAAAACAACAATTGGCCATGACAACAACAAAGATGGAGATCCGTGAGTCCTTCTGAGCTGAAGTTAGTTTGTTCTTGTGGGTAGTAATGTACCATCCTTCAACTGCTTCCTTCTGTTATGACATGGATGATCCTGTTGTGCAAAGGCAAGAGAACAACTAAATACTGCATCCCTGTTTACTCAAAAAAGGAAAGGAAATAATTAAAACAGCACAGATGAAGCACTTCTCGAGAAATCCTATGGATGAAATCCGTGGGCCAGTACCAACCTTTGTCAGGAGGCACTACTGCAGGATGCTGCTAATGTGACACTACGATCAGAGACCCTTCGATGAAACTGTGTGCGATGCCATAATCGCGAACGATGGTGTAAAAAACCGTCAAAAAGGTGCAAAACGTTTGCGATGGAGGATGCATCAAACACGGTTCAGATTTTAGTTACATATGCAATGCAGGGCATATGGTTCAGCTCGATTAACTGTTTGCGATGAGGAGGAACAAAAGAAACGGGTAGCCAGATGAAGGTGCGTGCGATGTACAGCATACGGTTCACTCGGATGAACTGTTTGTGATTAGGCAACACAAAATAAACTGTTAGCCAAATCAAAGGTGTGTGCGATGTACGACATGCGGTTCACTCGGATGAACTATTTACGTTGAGACATGAGAACAGAAATGGTTCAAATGAAAAAGATGTGTGTGATATGAGGCAAAGAGGTCTGTATCGAAAACGTGTGTGGAGACCGATAAGAACACAGACGATTACTGCTAACAAGCCATGTGTATTGTGAGCAAACGATTGCTGGTATACAATTGTGAGTGATTGATGAAAACATCACCGAAGGGTTCCATTGTTTAGTCCGTGTGCGATGTGATTTTATTTGTCCGCACACCATCTACGCTCTTTCTACAGAGCATCAACATATATACTTAAAAAGACAGCATTGCATAACCAAATTAAGCATACAATTACACAAGTGACTACACACATAACATTTGCACACACCAAAGTAAGCAATTACATGCATACTAAAGTAGGAGAAACGAGGATCTAATCATCTACTTATTGTTGCGATGACGCTTGCCATTGCTCTGCTTCTGGCTGGATCCCTGGCCGTTTTGGGGAAGGAGGCACTTCCTCATGTCAATGATCCTCCTGTACATGTCATAGCTCGTGTACGCCTCCTTGGCCGCATACACGACGTGAGCTTTGTCGAGTTTCTCCATCCAGGCCGAGTGCCAGGCACGCTTGTCCTTGTTACACGAATCCTTCATGTCTCTGTAGTAGGGGTCGATGATGGCCTCGGTGAGGTGAACCAGTGAGTCCTTCTCATGCTCCTTGCTGCCCCAGATCTTGTATTGGCCCAAGATGTCGACAAGATTCTGGCAGGCGATGCCCGAATTCTCGAGTGCCTTTACATCGTTGGTGATGTCCACCGTAGCGAACATGTAGTGGGGGCTGTTGACAAACCTGGCGAAACGCTCGCAAGGCCTCGTGGCCAGGTAGTAGTGGTAGACAAGGACGTGGTGGCGCACGCACATCTGGGCGACGGCGACTTTGGGACTGATACGTCTCCAACGTATCTATAATTTATGAAGTATTCATGCTATTATATTATCCATCTTAGATGTTTTATATGCATTTATATGCTATTTTATATGATTTTTGGGACTAACCTATTAACCTAGGGCCCAGTGCCGGTTTCTGTTTTTTCCTTGTTTTTGAGTTTTACAGAAAAGAAATACCAAATGGAGTCCCCCCAGAGCTCGAGGGTGGGGAGAACGCCAAGAAAGCCTTCGCACAGGGTGACGAAGGCGGACAGCAGCACCACCGTGTTCGGAGTGAGGTGGTGTGGCTGGAGTCGACAGAAGTCAAGAAAGGAGCGGAAGAAAGCGCTCGCCCGCAGGCGGAGGCCGCGCAGGAAGTGCGAGCGGAAGATTACCCGCTCGCCTTCCTCCGGCGCTGGCGTGATCTCCTTCTCCGGCGCGAGACGTACCCACACCTGGTCCTTGCCGGGCAACTGCCGCGTCTTGCGGAGGAAGTCGATGTGGTCCATATGGACGTTGGAGCCATCCCAGTCCTCGCCGTACTACATGGTGGCGAGAAGCTAACAAGGAAGAGTGCGGCGGCGGAGAAAGCACGGCCCTGCGGCAGCAAAGCTGCGGAGCGGAGTGAAGATTGGTGGGACGACGCGGCGGCGAGGCGCTGCTGCGAGGGAAAGCAGGAGGAAGAAGATGGCGGAGAGGAGAGGAGCGTGCGAGCATCTGCCGCCTCCCCTCCTCCCCCTACTTATAGCCTCGTGCGGCAAAGCCGAGGAGGCGAGGCGTGGGGAGGAACGTGGGATTAACTGGGCCCACTCCCCCACGTCCCGCGATTATTGCGCCCTAACGGCGTGCGGAAACCGCCGCCGGAAGACGTGCGGACAGCTTTGGGCCACAAAGAATCCGCGTCTGGGCCTAGGCGTAGGAGTGGTGGACCCCCGGCCTGTGGCGATGTCCTGTCGCACGCGTGGGTTGGCAGGCTTTTTTCAGCCGGAGGATGCCACGTGGTTCGCGGGCGGCAAGCGGCCGGCCCGCAGCCCGGCGCACGCACCAACAGACTCCCGCCTTCCGACTTTAGAAATTTCGCCAAGACGGCGCGCCCAACCGAAGCCGGCTCCCAGCTGCTGGCTCATCAAGATAAGAAGCTGACCGAGCTTCTCGACCTCCTCTCAGCCTCGAAGCCCAACCAGCCTCGGGGACTACTGTCGGAGTAAATTGCCACGGGTAGCCTAACCGACTCCCCCTGGCTCTTCGAAAAATTATCAGGCCATTCGAGCCTTCAAGCATACAGAGCATAGGGCCGCCTTCCCCCGGCCGGCTATCCCCAGGGCCGACTACCCGAAGGCGACCCAGCCTCAGAAACCTTCCCAAAGAAAGCTACGAGATGGCCGACTCCAGGGAGCCGGCCCCAAGAGGACTGACTCCCAGAGGCTGGCCATGAAGAAAGCCGACTCCCAGAAGCCGGCCAAGACTGCACCCACCAAGACTGCATCCACATAACGGTGATAAGACGGGGCATGGCCGCAGTACAGCCCACTACCCCCGAATCCCGGAACAGGCATGGTCACAGGGCGCCGTACGGGTCAGCCATCACCCGTCCGGCGCGGCACTGTAGCCATGTTGACCTTGATGTCACCCACGACAGACGCCATTACGGCCCGCAGGCGGCGGGCCCCTTTAGCCAGAGAAACGGTCGAAGGCGGCCCGGCCTCCCCTAGTCGGCCAGGAGCGTAGCCGGTTCCCAATAGCCGGCTACCTCCCCCCTCGAAACATGTGCCTCATTAAGGAGACAAGACGAGGTGAGGCTAAAGTGAGAGCCCGCAAGGCGGCGGCACTGTAGCCACGCTTACCTCGACAAAGCCCTCGTCATCAGAGGCGAGGCAACAGTAACCAGCCGCCGACAAGGCCCCCAAGCGGTGGTGCCGACCTGTCGGCCAAGAGGCCGGTAGCCGGCGGGACCCACTAGTCGGCGGGCCCCAATGGCCGGCGGAGAAGCCGGCGAGCATAGACACTGACGGCTGGGACCCGCGCCCAGCCGGATTACCATTGTACCCCTGGGGGGTAGGCCTATATAAGCCCCCCGGGACACCCATGCAAAGGGTTGATCTCATAGAGTTTCACACACCACATAGAGAGAAAAGGAGAGCTAGCCTTGCCCTTCTTCTTCCTCTAGCTAAACAGCTCAAGGAGCACTTGTAGCTACTTGTATTGATCTAGTGATCATGCGGAGACCCCGCAGAGCAGGACTAGGGGTGTTATCTCCACGGAGAGCCCCGAAACTGGGTAAGATCCGCCGGCGTGCATGTCTTCACCTTATCCTGTTTCCAGGCACCGGCGATGTCTTACTGGCTCCCACAATGATAAGCCACCCGTTGGCATATGTCGCACCTACCACCCAAGAGTTACAGATTACTACAGACTGTTCTGTTTTTGACAGATTCTGCTTTCATTGTGTTGTTTGCTTATTTTGATGAATCTATGAGTAGTATCGGAGGGTATGAACCATAGAGAAGTTGGAATACAGTAGATATTGCACCAATATGAATTTAGAATCAGTTCACAGCAGTACCTAAGTGGTGATTTATTTTCTTATACTAACGGAGCTTACGAGTTTTCTGTTAAGTTTTGTGTTGTGATGTTTTCAAGTTTTGGGTAAAGATTCGATGGACTATGGAATAAGGAGTGGAAAGAGCCTAAGCTTGGGGATGCCCAAGGCACCCCAAGGTAAAATTCAGGGACAACCAAAAGCCTAAGCTCGGGGATGCCCCGGAAGGCATCCCCTCTTTCATCTTCGTCTATCCATAACTTTACTTGAGGCTATATTTTATTCACCACATGATATGTGTTTTGCTTGGAGCGTCATTTTATTTTATTTAGTTTTGCTTGCTGTTTGAATAAAGTACTTCAGATCTGAAGTACTTAAATGAGAGAGAGTCCTCACATAGCTAAATAATTATCGTACTACTCATTGATCTTCACTTATATCTTTTTAGAGTAGTTTTGTCATTTACTCGTGTGCTTCACTTATATCCTATGAGTAAATCATTGAATGAATTGAATATCATAATTCTGAAAATATATATGTTTCATATGCTTATGCCATGGGGAGTAATGACTTCACATATAAGAAGTAAAGGTGGTAAATTTATTGAAGGTTAGCAAACATTGTATTGGTCACTTGAACAATTCATGAAAGAATATTGAAGGAAGAGAGATTTCACATATAAATATACTATCTTGGACATCTTTTGTAATTGTGAGCACTCATTAAAATATGACATGCTAAAAAGTTGATGTTGGACAAGGAGACAACTTAATGGGTTATTTTTTCCTATATCCGAAACGTTATATTGTATTGGATCATCCAACATGTTGAGCTTGCCTTTCCCTCTCATGCTAGCCAAATTCTTTGCACCAAGTAGAGATACTACTTGTGCTTCCAAACATTCCTTAACCCAGTTTTTCCATGAGAGTCCACCATAGCTACCTATGGATTGAGTAAGATTCTTCAAGTAAGTTTTCATCGGTGCATGCAATAAAAAAATTGCTCCTTAAATATGTATGATCTATTAGTGCGAAGAAAATAAGCTTTATACGAACTTGTGATAGGGAAGAAATAAAAGCGACGGACTGCATAATAAAGGTCTTTATCACAAGCGGCAATATAAAGTGACGTTCTTTTGCATTAAGATTTTGTGCATCCAACCATAAAAGTGCATGACAACTCTGCTTCCCTCTGCGAAGGGCCTATCTTTTACTTTTACCTTCTACCCTTATACAAGAGTCATGGTGATTTTCACCTTTCCTTTTTTCACTTTTTCCTTTGGCAAGCACTTTGTGTTGGAGCGATCCGGATATATATATATATCCACTTGGATGTAGGTTTTCATAAAGTATTATCGTTGACATTACCCTTGAGGTAAAAGGTTGGGCGGCGAAACTATAAGCCCCTATCTTTCTCTGTGTCCGATTAAAACTTTGAACCCATAAATATCACGTGAGTGTTAGCAATTGTGAAAGATTAAATGATAGTTGAGTATGTGGAGTTTGCTGAATCAAAGCTCTTACGTAGACCCTTCCCGAAATAAGATGAATTGCAATTGTTTGATGACTAAGAGCATGGTTTGTTAGTTTCAAGAAAGTTTATGATCTATACTTTAACATGTGAATAGCTTGTTATTTGATCATGAAAAGTTTTATGAGATGAGCTATTGTTATGACATATAATGATGCTAGAAAAGGTGATTGAAATTATCATTAATCAAACTTGTGCACCTGCTAGCATTCACACTTCATAAATTATCTCTTTTATCATTTACCTACTCGAGGACGAGCAGGAATTAAGCTTGGGGATGCTGATACGTCTCCAATGTATCTATAATTTATGAAGTATTCATGCTATTATATTATCCACCTTAGATGTTTTATATGCATTTATATGCTATTTTATATGATTTTTGTACTAACCTATTAACCTAGGGCCCAGTGCCAGTTTTTGTTTTTCCTTGTTTTTGAGTTTTAGAGAAAAGGAATACCAAACGGAGTCCAATTGACGTGCCAATTTTTGACGATTCTTAATGGACCAAAAGAAGCCCCCGGAGTAAAAGAGATGGGCCAGAAGAGTCCCGAGGCATCCACGAGGGTGGAGGGCGCGCCCCCTGCCTCGTGGACGACTCGGAGACCCCCTGACGTGAAACCAATGCCAAAAATTCCTATAAATACATAAACCCCTAGAAAGAAACCTAGATCGGGAGCTCCGCCGCCACAAGCATCTGTAGTCACCAAAAACCAATCGGGACCCTGTTCCGGCACCCTGCCGGAGGGGGGATCCATCACCGGTGGCCACATTCATCATCCCGGCGCTCTCCATGACGAGAAGGGAGTAGTTCACCCTCGGGGCTGAGGGTATGTACCAGTAGCAATGTGATTGATCTCTCTCTCTCTCTCTCTCTCGTGTTGTTGATTCGGCACGATCTTGATGTATCACGAGCTTTGTTATTATAGTTGGATCTTATGATGTTTCACCCCCTCTACTCTCTTGTAATGGATTGAGTTTTCCCTTTGAAGTTATCTTATCGGATTGAGTCTTTAAGGATTTGAGAACACTTGATGTATGTCTTGCATGTGCTTATCTGTGGTGACAATGGGATATTCACGTGATCTACTTGATGTATGTTTTGGTGATCAACTTGCGGGTTCAGTAACATTGTGAACTTATGCATAGGGGTTGGCACACGTTTTCGTCTTGACTCTCCGGTTAGAAACTTTGGGGCACTCTTTGAAGTACTTTGTGTTGGTTTGAATAGATGAATCTGAGATTGTGTGATGCATATCGTATAATCATACCCACGGATACTTGAGGTGACATTGGAGTATCTAGGTGACATTAGGGTTTTGGTTGATATGTGTCTTAAGGTGTTATTCTAGTACGAACTCTAGGATAGATCGAACGGAAAGAATAGCTTCGTGTTATTTTACTACGGAGTCTTGAATAGATCGATCCGAAAGAATAACTTTGAGGTGGTTTCATACCCTACAATAATCTCTTCGTTTGTTCTCTGCTATTAGTGACTTTGGAGTGACTCTTTGTTGCATGTGGAGGGATAGTTATATGATCCAGTTATGTTATTATTGTTGAGAGAACTTGCACTAGTGAAAGTATGAACCCTAGGCCTTGTTTCCTAGCATTGCAATACCGTTTGTGCTCACTTTCATCATTAGTTACCTTGCTGTTTTTATATTTTCAGATTACAAATACCCATATCTACCATCCATATTGCACTTGTATCACCATCTCTTCGCCGAACTAGTGCACCTATACAATTTACCAATGTATTGGGTGTGTTGGGGACACAAGAGACTCTTTGTTATTTGGTTGCAGGGTTGCTTGAGAGAGACCATCTTCATCCTACGCTTCCCACGGATTGATAAACCTTAGGTCATCCACTTGAGGGAAATTTGCTACTGTCCTACAAACCTCTGCACTTGGAGGCCCAAACAACGTCTACAAGAAGAAGGTTGTGTAGTAGACATCAGGGACGAGACCCGGCACGAGCGCGGGTGTACTCGAGGTCGAACCCGACCACCTTGTACTTCTCCTCGGCAAGCAACAGCTCCATGATGTGGATGGAGTGCTCCACCCAGACCGCGTCGTTGGTGTACACCACTAAGAGATCCATGAACCTTCTGTGGGTGTCCACCACGGCACGCCTAGTGAACTGCTGCTCATCGTCGGTAGCCGCTCGGAGCGCCATTGGAGCCGCGCAGGATACCCTCTAAGAATTTCTCGTGGTGGGTGTGCTTCTTGCAATGGTGGGGTGCGATCGAAAGGTTGAAGAGACACAAGGGTAGGTTAAATGGCTGCTGTAATAAATGGGGACCGGCTGGCCTGTAATCGTCACGTCTTGTCACGGCGTTCATAGTGGAGGATTCCAGTGCACGCTTGACAACACCGCACCGCACGCGTGGGCTCGAAGAGGCGCCAAATGTATCGTTGGTGAGCCTGTTCCCGCGCTACCGCGCTGTTTACCACGCAAGCTTCCCGCCCGGCTAGTTTGGCCACGAGTCGGCTAGAAGAGGGACAAATCGTGGGCGTTTATTGGCAAAAAGCTTTGTAAAAACGAAGTGTGTGGAATGACTTCGGTCATAAGTGTACACTTGGGTGATGAGGTCTAAGTTACACAGAAGGGTGATGATGGACACTCGAGTGTGATAATTAATTATGTGCTCTACAGTGCACAAGGTGGAAGAAACCAACTTTGTGCAATAATGTCGAAGATCGCAGTCGAGTAAACTGATTCGAGAATGGTTAATAAAATCTAAGACCATTGCATATTAAGGTCAAAATAGTTCTAGCAATATACGAGTCTCATACGATGCCATTTCAACGATTGTACAACAAAAGCTCGAAATGTTACAAGGTTCAAATTCTAGAGTTATATGGCTCAAATTCGAAGATTACAAGGTTCAAACTGATATTAGAAATGAAATTCAGCTCATCAGCTGCAAACGCTCGCGCTGATCCACTGAACATGGATATCAGAGAGGTTCAAACTAATATCACCGCTTCTAAGTCTGTCTTCGAAACCTCACAATTTTTGCAAAGGGGTCAGCCACTGAGAAGTCATGTATGGGGTTCACACGATGATTTGCGATTACTCTATCATCTGAAGTTCCAAAATGAAATTTAGCATTTTTGGAGCGTACTCCATTCTACCGCAGGCGCCGGCGCTAATCAACAAACCATTCATTTTTGCGAAATAAATGTAGGGCAAACCTCATTGCCTTCAGCACCCTTGCTCTGAGAACAAAGAAACTGGCGAATATAATCTCTGATAAGGTCCCTCGATAGGAGTTCAAAGTAATTTCTGAGAGAAGCAGATCTAGGCATTCGACGTGACTGTTATATTGTATCACATTATCCACCATTGGCCTAATCTTATCTACAAAAGAGGAAAACATGTTAGTGCCTACATGTAGTTTTGAACATTACTACATGCCTAACTGTTTGGTTTGCAAGATTTGTAAAATGCACTAACATGCCATCTTCGATCTGACATGATTAACATGGGCATTTGATTACATTCTAGAAAAATGTAGCCTTCTTCACAAGAGGTTGGAGTGGATGCAAAGTTCCCTAAGAAAACTAGTACAGATGAATCCAAAGAGAAATGCTTATTGATTGTAACCATATGGATCAAGCAACCAATATGGGGGGCATGTATGTACTGAAATCCTCCAAAAGAACCTTCAGAAATCGTAGTACATTGTGATTGTAGACTTGGAAAAAGGTGTCACAAATTGAACTCCCTTTTGGTTAACATTTAACAGGAAAGGAACATCACCTCGACATATAGCTTCTCCAGGCACGGAAAGCATCTCAGGAAACTGACAACGTGATCCAGGTCAGGGCCGATAGATTCTAGTGCCAAGACCTTCACTGTGCGTAGTTTCGGGGTCAAGCTTGTCGGAATCATTTTCTGAATGACAGACAAACAAACATCTTCAAAATTAGAAATAATGTTAATTTGTAGAAGGAGAGGTAGAAGGCGGCTGTTGTACCTGAACGGGTGTGGATCAAATAACAAGTTCGGAGTATTTCTCAGACGAGTAGCCCACCACTGTCAATTTCGGCGCAGAAATGACATTGATTCTTGTTGGACCTTCTTGATCAACTACAAGTAATCTCTCAAGTGCAGGTGTGTCCTGGATGACCATACCGTGGTCCACCTTTTGTGATGTCTTCCTGCCGCACCAGCAACACACATAAATAGTCCGGAGAGTCATGGAGGTGATGTGGAAGGTACTCAACCCATTGATCGCCTGAAGACGAAGGTATTCGAGTGCAGTACAACCATAGAGCAGGCGCTCCATGTCACCCTTTGAGAGGTAGACGTTGACGAGCTCGAGGTGCTTCAGTCATGGTAGAATAAGAGCGGACGCGTCATTAAGGGGCGGGAAATGCCAGTTCCTGAACTTGGCGACTCGTAGCGTGGGCGCGAGGCAGAGTGCGGACGTTGGCAGCGGCCGCATATGCCCATCATCAAAAGTGAGCTCCTCGAGCTGATCTAGGGCGGGGGATCGGAACCAGTCGTCAAGCTTGGCTCAGTCCTCGTCGTTGGAACGGAACTTGCCCATTCTAAGGCCATTGGTTGGGCCAAGGTGACCGCCGAGGATCTTGGAGAACGCATGCAAGCTTTTGCGATAGCCATGGCAGAGCTCGTGGGTGTTGATGAGGTCGAGAGGGCTGGAGTTCCATAGGGGGCGCCACCGCCGGGAAAGGAGGGTTGTCCACGCCCCATATTTGATTGGGAGGAGGGAGATGATGACTCTCAACATATCATCGGGGAGGCTGCTGATTAAGTCTAGACCTGCTAGAGTCGCTTGCGGTTCTAGCTCGCCCGCCTCCACTTGTTGGCAGCCCCGTTCTCCACCTCTGGAGTCTACTTGTCAATGGCGCTTCTGATAGAAATGGGAGTACAGGGAATATTTTGTTAAAACAGGGCAATAGAAAAGTGTATTGGTAACTAGAAGTTATTAGGTAGGAATATAGTAAGAAAAGGGAATAACAATTCTTTGCTTAAATACTACACAATTCATTTGACATTGCTGGGTAATTCAACATATGCAGATAGTTGAAAAGGAAACTTAGTTCGAACAAAGTCTGGACGGATGATTTTGTCGGGGAAGTTAGCATATATCTCATGACCAGGCCCTTCTATGTGCAGTGCAATTTTAGTGCCAGCTTTCAGTACATAAAACTTTGCAATTTCATTCCAAAAGCCAGTGGCAAAATAGGAGTCGCCACGTTCATCAAGTCTTACAGTAGCAACGATTGTAAATCCATGGTTTGTGTGTACTATGACATCCGTGGAGCCTTGATCTATGTAAAGGAAAAAATTGTGCACTACATAATCTGTTGCATAGCGAGGGATGTCCTGCAGAAAATGGTAGGATTGTTAAAGAAAATATGGTAACATGCAAATATGGGCCAAAATTGAAAGAACTGTACAACAGTTGAAATCGAAGGACAAAAATCTATAATTAAACAGATAGGGTAAACATGATGTCATGGAAAAATGTGAGTAATCGAAAGAACAATACATCATTAATTTGCCTAATATAGAAAGAAGAGGGGAAAATCCCCTTTGACGTATATGGTGCATGTGGCACCTTTTATCCAAATGTAGCAATATTTAGAATATGTTTAGGAAAGTAGGCCATGCCAACCGATTTAGGGTGAGGTTGAACATACCGCGCGCATCCTCAAGTTATCTGGTACGATGAGATGGAATCTCTGGCGGCGGTCGCCAAGTCCTGAAGTGTCGGCGCAGTGTACATTCTATGAATGAAAGAAAACCCTCAAATCAGCTCGAATAAAATAGAATTCATGGCGATTTCCGCCGGGTGATTAAAGGAGGCAGATGAACTGGGTTAAGAGATGAGATAATATCTTGTTAAATTAGTTACCTCGTCATCCGTGAGAAAGAACCCTCAGTACGGCAGATTCCCCAACCGAGCGGAGCTGGGTTGATCGAGCAGCGTCGAGAAAGTCAATGGCGATAGGCGGCGGCAAGCGAAAGTGGAGAAATGCGGTGGGCTTTGCCGGCAGCCTGGCGGCGGCAGCAGGCGTCGAGCTAAGTGTTTACCGCCGTGATAGGCGGTGCCATGGCATAGACACGTAGGAGCTTGTGCATGTGTGAATGGGGACCGTACCGGAGGGGGTGGCGGGCGGGGTGAGGGTTTTTGTGAAGTGGGGATGGTGAGGGTTTTCTTTTTTCTTTTTTGAATTGGCTGGTGAGGGTTTTCTGTCCCACAAATAATTTTGGGGGCGACAATTTGCTAGAGCGAACCGTGTGTGATTGATGCGACAGGCAAAATGAAAGCCATTGCACACGGTTCCAATTTTGGGAACCGTGTGTGATAGACGTACTACCTTCGTTTCCTGGTTTATTGGCCCCCCTTTGAAATTTTGACCAAATATTTAACATACTCAGACATAGATAATAAGCGTACACGTACATATGGATAGTTCAACCATTAGTACATAGTTCAACCGTCATTAAGCATACTCAAGCGTACATAGTTCGATCCATCCCACATCTCATCTCACATGCGGCCGGCACTATCATGAAGCGTCTCCAGGTAGTCGGCATACGTGTCGCGCGCCACCCTGCGAGAATACTTCTACTTGAAGGAGCCAACGGCCCGTCCTCTTGCATTCGCTAGAACACTTAGATACGCGTCATGAAGCTTGTGGTTGCAAAATGGGCATCCATAGCCGTCGTTCCAAGTCCTAATACGCCTGTTATGCATTCCCGCATAAAGCTCCCTCAGGATTCGCCTCTTGTACCTTCTCTGGGCATCTTCATCCTCGTTGTCCACATCGTCATACAACACCTAAACAAATAGTAAAACAAATTTGGCATCAAATCACTGATTACATGCCGTGAAGTAGGATTAGCAATTTACGGCTATTTATTTATACATATCCAGAGATTATGGTTCGATTTTTAAGCACAGTCGTCTATGTACAGACCAATCTTGAAGAAAATAATGGGACAAACATATGTAGGTCATTCAAAATCAATTGTCCAGTTCTGGCTAGGAATTATTAGCACGAACACTAACCCTAGTCGGATTACTAGTAGAAATCATTTGCACAGATGAAACAACTAATCACTTCTCACATGTACCATTCAAACAATCAATACACTACACGGATCTAAAGAAACTTACTCTGATTTCATGGATTGGGAGAATATAACCACATGATTTCTATTCCAAAAAGGGGGAGGCAGGAGTAACCAGAGAAACCCTATGATCAATTTGACACATAAATGGGTATATGACTAACCAGCTATCCGTCGTCGTCGGAGTCGTCGCCGGAGTGGTCATCGGAGTCGGTGTGGAACTCCGCCTCCGGCTGTGGAAGCTCGACGTCGTCGACGACGTCAGGGTGCAGCGATAACTCGCCGGCAGTGACGACAACCTCTGTCTCCATCTCCACGCCGTGCTCCGGTGCTTTAGCAGCCCCGGTGTCGCCACTCCCTCCGATGGGGCGCTTCGGCGGCATCCTCATACACTGACGGCTTTGAGGACTGAGAGCAGCGTCGAGGATGCAAGCGGAGAGAGAGGATTGTGTGTGCGTAGCGAGGATGGGGGGTGCGGCGGCTCGGGCGCACCATTAATATGGAGTAGTGGGAGTTGTGGGAGAGAGGCGGGCCGCGGTCAAACCGATGGCTCGCCTCCCGGTGAGCCTGCGCACCGGACTGCTGACATGCCTACCAAAGTTTCACACAGCTACTCGCACGCCTCCCGATGACACTGCGTAGCGAGCACGCCTCCGTTAATTCACACACCTGCACGCATGCCTCCCCGTCTGCCTACGTGGTGGACTGCTTGCATGCGTCTCGTCAACTCACCCCTGCTCGCACGCCACACGGGGGGTGCGGCGGCACGTATATTGTTTTTCTATTTGGATGATTAATGCTGCCGCTTTATTGCTTAGCCGAAGCATGACACGTATCCATTGTTGGTCTAACGCTCATGGTTCGAATAAATAATCCGTTTGGGATATTGGTTCCCAATTATTAATAATCTCCTGTCTGTAATTAGATAAAGATTACATCAAAATTGGTCTCAAATTTGACAAAAAAAGTACAATGCCACTTTGTATTGGTGTCCATATGACAACATGATAAGTTTCATGAACTTCAAATAAGTTTTGGATGTACTAGAATTTAAAAATCAAGATTCTCAATGTTTGAAATTTGTTGCACGGGGAGTATACATGCACCCAGTGAGACACATGTGTTTTTGCAATCCATTTAGGTGCACTGTCACGTGTGCATGTAGCTCAAATTTGATTTTTGCACATTATACCCGTAGAAAATCAATCAATCAATGTACTAAAACATCTTAATGATCTCTGTGTTTTTTTTGAAATTAAAACGTCCCTCCTTTGGTAACATGTATGTTAACCACGGGATAATTAATTTAACATGCATCGTAGTTGTGGTGGATTCGCGGTGTGTGTGTGGGTGTGTGCGTCTGGGGGTGGCGGGTGGCTCGCAGTACACTACGAGTTGTGAGCCACCGTGTGGGTTGGCCATTTTGTTACGCAGGCCGGTGCCACATCAGAGTCATGAAAATCGTTATTTAAAACATTACACAACCCTTTAATACATAAATGTTTTGGCCACATGCAGTCGATGGTTGTCCTACACAACACTTGATACTCGCGTGTGACGCTTTCTGTGGGCCCGTGAGGTTGTCGTCCATCACTTTGATGAACAACCGACAGTGAGGCTAATTTGACCAGCAAGGTAGAATCTTTTTTGTTTGTGTTATGGTGGTATATAGTACGCGTCGAAGAGGTGGGAGGGGACTAGCATATATACTATACGTACGCGTCCGTGAACAAGTACACCTAACTCAATGTCGGGACTTTTTGGTTACTGAGGCACGTGCCACATCAAAATTGTGAAATTGGTTATTCAAACATCACACAACACCTTTTTGGGCCACATGCATATCCTAGCTCGGACATTCATGTGTGACGCTTCCATTTGTGGGCCCACGAGGCCATCGTCGATGCATGCATGCATCACTTTGACCTACATCGGGATAGGTTAATTAATTTCACCATCAATGAGGATTCTTCTGGGTTGTACATATATTACGGCAGGAGCATATAGTATGCGGTGAAGAGGGGGGAAGGGGACCATCATATGTAGTACGCTTGATATGAACCTCACTCCGTGTGGGTGCATGGTTTACGGTTTTTGAGGCATGTGGCACATCAAAGTTGTGCATTTTGGGTATTCTATATATATATATATGTTTGGCCCACATGCAAAGTGGTGATGGTTGTCCTCTCGCACCCACTTAAGCGGTTATCAACGATATCGATGCTTTCCATCTATGGGCCTGCTTGGTCCATCGCTACTTTTTGCCTGACAACAAGAGAGGTTAATTTGACTTAGGAGGGGATTATTATTTTGCTTCTGGGATGACATGCATGGTACAGTTTGAGCACACACACATGCATGTGTACGCATGAATACCTCCCATCGAGTCGAAGTGGCTAGTACAACGACACATCATGAACCGATCTCGCTCTGTGTGGGGAGCTAGTGTACGATTTTTGACACACGCGCCACATCAATGTTGTGTATTCAAACATGCATGCACGCATCACCTCCATACATATGCATGTAGTGGTTGCCTTCGAACGATACACTCCCTCGTGTGGTTATCGGCGACAAGCCTATATATTCGTGGGCCCGCGTGGACATCCATGATCACCTTGACCAACAACAAGATAGGTTACCATGGCAGATTCTTCATTTGGTTTGTGTTATCATAGTATAGGTCATGGTGAGATTCAGACCTAATTAAGTTTGAGCGCATATACTATGCACGCATGCATGCATGAACCCCCGTCGTTGGCTTGAAGTGTGGTGTAACATACATATGCATCGTCAACCTAACCCTCACTCAGTGTGTGGATTTCTAGTTCGAAATCACGGTGCCACATCAAAGTTGTTCCATTGTTACCCAAAAACACACCTCTCCGATACATATGTTTGGGCCACACGCATGCAGTGGTTGTCTTCGGGACTAGCTACTTGCGTGATTATTGGCGAGCTAGCCCATCTCCGGGGTCGCATGGACGGCCATCACTTTGACCAACAACAAGAGAGAGATTGTATGACCAAGGTGGATTATTCTTGGTCCGTTTTACGATCCATCTTGGTGAGATATATGCCTCTCTAGCCCGCCGACTGAAAGTGTGTGTGGGGGGGGGGGGGGGGGGCGGGCTGCCAGCTACTTCGCACTTTGCTAGGTGAACCTTAGTTGGGGGGGCATGCATTCATAGCTTAGGATTCCCTTCGTGGCGACACAAGGGGGGAGTGGGGGCTGCTAGCTACTTCGCACTTTGCTAGGTGAACCTCGGTTGGGGGGAGGGGGCATGCATTCATAGCTTAGGATTCCCTTCATGCCAACATGAGGGGGGGGGGGGCTGCTAGCTACTTTGCACTTTGCTAGGTGAGCCTCGGTTGGGGGGAGGGGCATGCATTCATAGATTAGGATTCCCTTCATACCGACGCGAGGGAGGGGTGGGTGCTAGCTACTTACCACTTTGCTATGGTGAACATCGGTTGGGGGGGGGGAGGGCATGCATTCATAGCTTAGGATTCCCTTCGTGGTAACACAAGGGAGGGGGTTGCTAGCTACTTCGCACTTTGCTAGGTGAACCTCGGTTGGGGGGCATGCATTCATAGCTTAGGAATCCCTTCGTGCCGACACGAGGGAGGGGGGGCTGCTAGCTACTTCGCACTTTGCTACATGAACCTTGGTTGGGGGGGCATGCATTCATAGCTTAGGATTCCCTTCGTGCCGACACGAGTGAGGGGGGCTGCTAGCTACTTCGCACTTTGCTAGGGCGAACCTCGGTTGGGGGGCATGCATTCATAGCTTAGGATTCCCTTCGTGCCGACACGAGGGTGGGGGCAGCTAGCTACTTTGCACTTTGCTAGGGTGAACCTCGGTTTTGGGGGGGGGGCGCTGCATTCATAGCTTAGGATTCCCTTCGTGCCAACACGAGGGAGGGGGGCTGCTAGCTACTTTGCACTTTGCTAGGTGAATGAACCTCGGTTGGGGGGGCATGCATTCATAGCTTAGGATTCCCTTCGTGCCGACACGAGGGAGGAGGGGGGCTGCTAGCTACTTCGCACTTTGCTAGGTGAACCTTGGTTGGGGCGAGGGGGCATGCATTCATAGCTTAGGATTCCCTTCGTGCCGACACGAGGGGGGTGGGGGTGGGGGCAAGCAATACCATGCGCTTTGCGAGAGAGGTGCCACATCGAAGTTGCATTTGGTATTTGAAAATCAAACCACCCTTTTGATACATAAATTTGGTCCACATGCAAGTGTGTTCGTGTTCTGACCCTCTCCCACATCATTTTTTGCCAAATTTATGAACATTAGACAAGTCGGATAACGCAACAGACACAGTTCACTCAAACTAACCGTCTGCCACGCCGGTGCACCTGTCACGCACATATTCGCATAGTACATTGGGCTCCACGAGGCTCCCCCTCTCAAAAATATCTGCTCGCCTTGAGGGTTTTTCTTTTTCATAACACACGGTTGTTATCTCCGAACCGTGTGCGATGTTTCTTGTTCCCAATGCCGCCTGCATCCCTAGAAAATATCTGCCCGCCTTGAGGGTTTTTCTGTTTCATAATACACGGTTGTTATCTCCGGACCGTGTGCAATGTTTCTTGTTCCCAATCCCGCCTGCATCCCTAGAAAATAAATGCCCGCCTTGAGGGTTTTTCTGTGTCATAACACACGGTTGTTATCTCCAGACCGTGTGAGATGCACTATCATCAAAATTTTCAATAGCCCGGCATTTCACTCTCGTGTTTGACTCCCGCGTAGTAAAATTTTCAGTACCCGCGTCATTTCCTCAAACACCCCGCGCCCCCCACACACACCAAAACCTCCTCAGGTGTGCGCGCACGCACACACACCCCCTCCCTCGCTCGAAACCCTAGCAAGGTCCTCGCCGCCACCGCCACCGCAAGGCCTCCATTGTCAACATCTGCCGGTTTGCCCGTGAAGCTTACCCACCGATCTCATACCCAGGCCTCCCTGAGTTTCTTAGATGGCGCTTGCCAAACTCCCCCTTTCCCACAGATCCCGATGCCCATCCCTCACTCCAGAGCATCGTAGCCTAAGCCCGGCTACGCTTCCCGTGGAGCTTGAGGAGCGAACTGCCCAAAAGAGGTGTATAGAGGTCTCTTCGCCCAACGTCGCCGAGGTAGCTGACAACCATTACTGGCGGAAGGCACTCAAGCAATGGGCTAGAGTATGTGCGCCTGTCTCGGCCGCCGTCTACGACATCGAGGTCATCGACAGCGATGACCTGTGGCGGGTTGTGTCACAGGTTAAGTGGCCCACCCCCAACCCCTCGGGTTCAACCGCCGTCGATCTCATCCATGGCCCCGCCATTGATCTCCTCTGGCTCGCTGTCAACAATTTGCCATTCTACATCACCATCAAGCCCCTTTTGTCATTTTTGAAGGACACGTTCTGCGACGCTGGCTTGGAATCCACAGCTTCCAAGTCAGACCTAATCAACGGCGACCACGAGGAGGGCACCCTCTCCGGCTCTTCCAAGGGGAAAGAGCCCATCTGCTCTTCCAAGGGGAAAGCGCCCGTCTGCGACATCAGGGAGGGCACCCTACAGCCGTGCTCTTCCAAGGGGAAGGAGCCCATCTGCGACAACATGGAGCACATCCAGGGTCCGTGCTCTTCCCACGGGAATGAGCCCATCTGTGACAAGTGAGGAAACCCATGATTTGTTTATTTCAGTTGTTCACAATGTGATGCTCTATATGTCCAATTATTCACTATGCAGTACATTTCATCAATCCAGTTTTAAACATACCGATAGGAATGCATATATTTGCTTGTTGTTAAGCCTGTTATAGCTAGCATATGCCTCTTTTAAAGTTTTTTGATTGTTCGGTTGTTTGTAGTTAGCATATGTTTAGTTTCAAATGCTATCTTTGGTTGTTCGTAGTATGCCTTGTTTATTCCAGATATTCACAATGTGATGTTCTGTATGTGCAAGTATGAGCTGTGCAGTTCAATTTCATCAGCACCGGTTTCAACAATACCACTATGAATGACTACATTTGGTTGATGCATCTTGTAGTTAACACGCCTTTCCATTTTTATTTAACCATAACTAGTGTCCTTAGACCGGCACAATACCAGTTTGAATGACTATGTTTTCTTGTTGTTAAATGTTAGGCCTGTTGCAGTTAGCACACCTTTGTACTTGTTTTGCTTTACTAGCGTGCTTAAACATGCACACTGAAGCTATCTTTTGGAGATTATTTTGCCTGCCATGTATAATTTTGGTTGATGTTTAGCCTGTTGTGCTTAACATGCTTCTTGATGTACCTACACAGGACAATTTTTGGAACGACTGCTGTTTTCCATCGAGGTTAGTTTCATCCCATGGCTTATATCTGCTCACTGTTCAGGATATCGGTAGCTGGTACCATATAGGTCGGTGGCTGATAAGGGACTAATCGGTGAATCGAACTTCTAACTGAATATTTCTACAACCCCTTTTTCGTTAGGTTAACTAGGGCCATATGTAATATATCTGTGGCTACATAGCAACATGCACTATACTTAATGTCTAAATATGCAATCGTAGGCTACATAGCAACAAGGAAGAGTGATACATTAATGTTCTAATGATGTCTAGATATACGTAGAAGAGCAGCAGCAGCAACAGCAACAACACAACCCTGTTTGGATATTCAAGTTAGCTAGAGGTTAAAGTTAGTTTCTAGCTCATTACTAACCCTGAACTAACTCCATCCAAAGAGTTGTTTGGATGGCAGGGTTAGATTGACAATAAATGCACTAGGCGAACTAGCTCCAATTAGAACCTCTTGGGTTGGATCTTTTTTTGGGTGGGTTATAGATGCAACTAGCTCAAACTAGCCCTCATGTTTAGATATACTTTAGGGCTATTTGAGCCCGAACTAGCTCAAACTAACTGTAACCCATGGATACAACAGCAGTTAATCAGCCGATACTTTGTAAGAATGAACTAAACTCCTTCCGGCCCATAATATAAGATGTTAATTCATCTAATATGTGAGTATATTGGATGTTATAAGATACTCCCTCCGTTCCTAAATATTTGTCTTTTTAGAGATTTCAAATGGACTACCAAAGATGTATAAATTAAAGGTTGTACTACATTATTGTGCAATTGCTGTTTAGCTTCTAATACTAACTTGGTGCTTTTAGGTACATATGTCAATGGTAAAGATCCACGTTTGGACCCTTTCTGCGTATGGGGCAATGAGATATCGATGAACCAGCATCAAGTGAGGAAGCCGATAAAGATTGTTACTAAAATGGGTCCAAAGATGGCAATTAAACTATTTGTTTACAGTTTATCCAAGACAACAGCGAACTGCAGGATGGTAAGTAAGAACTCTGCAGCCTTCTTTTTACTGCCCATAATGATTTGTGTTAGATGACAATGTCTGAATCTTTTTCCTTCGCAGTGGTTGCCAAAGCAGTTTACTCAAGATTACCTCTCAAATTACATGATTGGTGGGCTTGCAAAGGTTAAAGTATTTCTACCAGAACACGATGATTATCTAGATGTTTTCATGAAGACCGTGAAGGATGGGCGGTCGGCCATCACAAGGGGTTGGACTAGAGTCGTGCGTGCCTTCTGCATGGAGGAGGGCACAATATGGGCATTCCGCTTCACCTTGTTCAACAACCAGAATATATTTCGCCTCTTTCTTTATCGTCTTTAATAGTACAAGTATACAACTGTGGTTCATCATTCTTTATTTGGTTCTTATGTAATTCTTGAACATATGTACCTATGAATCGAATAATGCATTGGTTGTTTGAACCTAATGGATATGAATAAAGCTGTAGCATACATTCAAATTCAAATTCAAATCCGGTACAATTTGAAAAAGTAGCAATTAAATTACAGTGAAATTACGCTCTCTAGGTTGTTACGGCACAACGGTTGGTAAAACACAAATGTTTGCGATATGCACCATAATCCGAGATGGTTCACAGAGATGAAACGTGTGCAAGCATGCACACAGTTGCCATTTGCAAAGCGTGTGCGATGTTAGACAATATCACAAACGGTGCGGGCAAACTAAACGTTTGTGTTAGTTGCCTTATCATACACGATTCGCAACCATGAACTGTTTCTGATGAAGTATGCATCGTAAACGTTGCACCACAGAATAGCGTGTGCGATAGTTGTCGTGTACGACGATGTTACGACGGTCCGACGTTTCGTAATCCTGTCCGACACTCGTACCACGATTATCTAATCTTCTTAACAGTGAACCGTTTGTGATGGGCCGCTCATTGTACACGCTCTATAATAGTGAACTGTTTGTGATGGGTCCGCGCATCGTAAATGTAGCACCACAGAATACCGACTGCGATGGCAATGCAAGCAGAAACGAATAGGAGTACTATAGGGGCCCTATCCCCGACGGTTTCTGGGTTGTGTGGGAAGGACCCCCTATCGCCCACACTCACTTGCGACGGTTCCAAATGCCGTCCGTGGAAAGGGGTTAAAAACCGTTTTGTTTAGGACCGACGTGCACCAGTGGTTTATGATCAGATCTATCTTTTTATATCCATGAAAGTTATTTGAGTTTCTTTGATCTCTTATATGCATGATTTCTTATAGCCTCATATTTCTTCTCCGATATTTGGGTTTTGTTAGCCAACTTGATCTATTTATCTTTGCAATGGGAAGAGGTGCTTTGTAGTGGGTTCGATCTTACGGTGCTTGATCCCAGTGACAGAAGGGGAACCGACACGTATGTATCGTTGCTACTAAGGATAAAACGATGGGGTCCTATCTCTACATAGATAGATCTTGTCTACATCATGTCATCGTTCTTATTGCATTGCGCGGTTCTCTCGTATACGTACGCGCGTGGGTGTGAGGCGTTGGGCTCTAACTGAACCCGCGCGAGGCGTTCGCCTACTGAACCCGAGCGATTGCACTGCAGGCTACGCGTTACTGAACCCGAGCGGTCGATCGATCTGGCTGTTAACTGAACCCGATCGAGCAATTCCTTCGCTACTGCTACTAACTGAAGCCGATCGAACCTGCTGCATCTTGATGAACAGTGAGCATTGTTGGGGGTTGGATGAACAGTTCCCGGTGGGGGGGGGGTTGGATGAACAGGATCCCGTGGTAGTAGAGGCCGTTGCTGCTGGATGAACAGGACCCCGATCGATCGAGCCGGTTGGCGGTGGATGAACAGGACCCCGTGGAGGGCTGGATGAACAGGACGACCCTGTGGAGTGGTGGTTGAACAGTAGCCGGTGGAGGGCTGGATATCATCATAGATGTGGTGGGCTCCTACTTCTATGACAAAAAATCATGACAGAAAATGGGCCTTTCCCTTCCTCTTGGGGAAATACCGACGTAGTCCTAGCAGACATCATGCATCAAGGACATAATTCTTCTGTGCAGCAATGAGGATAATCCTCAGATCACGGACCCAGTCCGCACCATTGCTACTATCATCTTTTCAACTTAGTTTTCTCTAGGAACATATCAAAAACATAGGGGAGCTACAATGCGAGCTATTGATCTACAACATAGATATGCACATACTATCAGGACTAAGTTCATGATAAATTAAGTTCAATTAATCATATTACTTAAGAACTCCCACTTAGATAGACATCCCTCAAGTCATTTAAATGATATGTGATCCAAATCAACTAAACCATGTCGATCATCCCGTGAGATGGAGTAGTCATCAATGGTGAACATCTCTATCTTGATCATATCTACTATATGATTCACGTTCGACCTTTCAGTCTCCAGTGTTCCGAGGCCATGTCTATACATGCTAGGCTCGTCAAGTTTAACCTGAGTATTCCGCATGTGTAAAACTGTCTTGCACCCGGTTGTATGTAAACATAGAGCCTATCACACCCGATCATCACGTAGTGTCTCAGCACGACGAACTGTCGCAATGGTGCATACTCAGGGAGAACACTTATACCTTGAAATTTTAGTAAGGGATCATCTTATAATGCTACCGCCGTACTAAGCAAAATAAGATGCATAAAAGATAAACATCACATGCAATCAAAATATGTGACATGATATGGCCATCATCATCTTGTGCTTTTGATCTCCCACTACTAGGGAAAACCCTAGCAGTAGCGCGGGTATTTTGCCTATCAGTAGCGCGGGACGTCGCGCTAATGATAAGGCGCTACAGCTAACGTGTAGCAGTAGCGTCTGTCGTCCCATGCTACTGCTATACAAGGATAGCAGTAGCGCGCTTTAATGAAGAGCGCTGCTGATAATATTTGCAGCGCTTTTTAGAGGGAACGCTACTGGTAAGGCAGCGCTACTACTAACTTTGTTCCCCTCGCTACTGCTAGTTTTTATTTATTTTTTGCATATTTGCTTTGTATTTGAATAGGCTTTATACAATAATCTTTAGCATATCATACACATACAAATGTAATCA
Source organism: Triticum aestivum (assembly GCF_018294505.1). NCBI lineage: Eukaryota > Viridiplantae > Streptophyta > Magnoliopsida > Poales > Poaceae > Triticum > Triticum aestivum. Next base: position 172,847,813 of record NC_057811.1, read on the forward strand.
TAGCATATACATACAACTAGTCTCATCAAATCATGTCATCATCATAATCATCATCCAACACAAAGTGGTCTCTCATCATCATCTCGAAAATAGCGATACAAGTCTCGATTACTTGCAACTACATCGTCATCCATCTAAACAATGATATACGCGAGAAGAGCTATCACTTTGAGTGAGAGCGGAACTATGCAGTACATGAGTTCGTATCCCTCTCTCGCATTAGCGTGAACATAAACTAACTACTGCCTGTCGCTCGGAAACTGGAAACCGGTACACCTGGGCCTGACACTCCGCCCACTCGTCGTATATATACTCCTGGCGTAGCACTTCTTCGCCATCGATGATCTATGCACCTGCATCGTCACATGAGTCGATGATATGCAACATATATAGTTGAGCAACAAAAAGAGACAGACTTGGCAAAAATAGAAGCAACATATCATAAGCATAAATAACAAAGTTGATCGTACCCAAAATGCCCTAACTAGAGTGATCGTCGCTAGTCGAGGAGGACGGTTTAATTACATCACAAATAAAGTTTCGTCGTGCATAACTCAAAGTTTTGTCATACAGAAAGTATGGACTAAACGGACACATTGTCATATATCGACAATCACTCCAACATGTCGTGCCATCCATCCAAGTCAGGGAGATAGTCCCCGAGCCTAGTGAAAGGCTTCAGGTCGAGACGCTGAGAGGCTACCCGTGTTCAGACGTCTTCCTGCGACATTTGTCCTTCTTCGTAGAACATCCCTGTTTTTTCGATGACCTCCTTCATGATGATTTGGGCAAGTTCGCGCTGGATGTGATAGAACTCAGCTCGAAGTCGATGATCCTCGATATCTCCTACGTTCTTTGCCCATTGCAAAATATGGGCATCGCCGGATGTAGGTGACATGCGAAGGTTCTGGTGATCCCGTCTGTACTCCAGCCTGTGGTGTAGGACATAGAATCCATCATTAAGAGAATCACTCGGTTGCTGGATGCAGCAGAAGTCGGTCTTATGGCCGAAGGCGGGCCTGCCGCCCCTTCTCTTCTTGTCCTTAACCTCTCCACCCTGTGCATCGTAGTAAAACATAGCACTGTCGAGAACATCCTTGATGTGGGTGTAATCCTTTTTGTTAATGTTCTTCGACGAGTCCAAGTAAAGAGCGTAGGAGTATCGGGGGTAGAGGATGATGAGGACGGCGCACCCGCCGCTGCGCAAAATAAGTACACCTCAAATTAATTAGCCTCCACCGTGCAAATGAATGATTGAAATTGAAGGAAGAATCCTTGTCCTTATTGGCGAGCATGAAATTGACGATGTATTCCCTCGCGTATTCACGGTGCTGTGCGCAGACTCCCAAGAAGCCCTCGTGCATGAAGTACGGGTCAGCGACACAGATATGAGGTATCTGCTCAACCCCGATGATGTAGTTCATGTGCAAGGCATAAAGGCGGACAAATGTAAAATCCAGCTTCTTCACGTGAAACATGTCGAATATGTAACCGAATCGAAGGAAGAACTTATCCGCGGGGAAGAAGTCGACGTACGACAATTGCTGCGGAACGTTAACCACGTAGAGTGGGTGCCTAGATCTTTCGAGGCGATGAGGCCTTTCTCTATCCGCAGCACATCATCATGAAGTCTCCTTAGATCTCCGAATCTGGCCCCTAGCGCTGCTGCAGGTAGGATTGGTTGACCAGGGATATGCCATTTATCCGCACCGGGGATATCTATACGGTCTTGAACCCGAGGCTGCTGAGGCGGCTGGATCATAGAATCAGCTTTTTTGCCTTTCCTCGATCTCTTCCTAGACTTCTTTACTACCGGAAGGTCGTCCATAATATGTTCAGCCTCCGGAGACGGCAATTCAGGCACCGACTCATGACGCTCAAACCCTAAGTAGGCGCCAGTATAGACATACTGTTGAGTGCCATCGTCATCCTCATCCTCATCCATGGCGACGTCATCAGCGACTAATGGAGCCTCTTCCTTACCCCGTCCGCTATCACGCAACCCGACACCCGATGCTAATTGGGTAGGTGGGGTGTTGATGTTCATACCTTGCTGAGGCTGCGTGCTCGTGGGTGTGCTCCCGGCCGCCTCCAGATGAAGCGGACTCTTTGGCCACAACAGGACCCACCCATTGCAACAATCACCAAGCCGCCGCGGGGTCTCACCGTCATCCCCCACTAGTACCAGAGGAGGCAAATACTCGTGGCCCGGTTTGACACTGGCCACGGAAACCTTGAAGACGTTCGGGGGGATCGGCCGGCTGTGGAACAATGGTTCCTTCGGCTTCATTATCGTCGCCTTCCCCAGGTCCACCTTCTGGTCACCGATGGTGTGCAATATGGTGCACGGGGTTTCATCGGCCTCCAAAGAAAAGTCTGCGACGCGAGACATCCAAAAGGCAACGAAAACGGGAGATTATACATTTATTGAAGGGGGCCGGTGTGACAGATACCGTGAGGGCGTCGAGCTCAGCCAAAGACGAAGCACCGCCGAGCACGTCCGGTGCTGGAGCAGGTGCGGGAGCCGGTGCGGGAGCAGGTGCTGGTGCAACGCTAGTCGAGCTGCTCACCAAGAAGTCAGCAAGGGGAAAGTCCGCTGCATTTTTTTCTGGATTTTGCCTGGTCCAATTGAAAACGGCTGGAACCAAGGAAGTAGACATATCTACAACCACCTATTTTGTGGCAGCTAACGCTGTTTGCGACTGTTTGAGATGATTTCTTCTCAACTACAATCTCAACCTTCTTGTCAATGTTTTCTTCAGTTAACCTCCGTCTTTCCTTTCTCTCCTCCGTGGTCTCACGGTAGTACTTCTTCCACGTGGCACTATCTCCGACACCGTGCACGCGTCCATATGACGGTCGAGTCTCCACCGGGAGTCGTTTCAATATGTTCAACGCCCGGTTTAATGGAGTGTCCCACTTGGGCCTCGCCAACGCCTCAGACGGCGAGTCACTTTCGGCCACAATCCTGTGCTGCTCTCTCTGCAAAAGGCACAAGGATCGTTTACAAATATGACTAACATGCAGTCGAATTGATCAGAAACTAAAATTACCAGCAGTCTCATGAACTCCGTCGTGACCGCGTTCGTCTCGAAAACCTTCTTCACTGGGTCCCAACGGTGCTGGGCCTTGAGGACGTCACGCTCCTGCGGGACGGTGAACTCCGCCAAGGGGTCTGGGATGCCCAGACTCGCGGCTTTCGCGTCCTCCTTGGCCAATTTGGACCTCTTCCCGCCGTAATCATGGCTTCTGAGGTGGTGGCTCCCAATGTTCCTCTCTTGAAGCCCCTTCATGTACTTAGACTTTTTTTTGGCAGCTTCGGCCTTGCAAGCCACCTTGAATATTTGAAACTGCTCTTCCGTGATTGTCGGATTATCCTTTACAATCTCGGAGCAGGGTTCCTTCTTGTCGATGAGCCTTGCTTTCACCCTTGTTTTTGAGGTGGCCAACGCGTCGCTAAACTTGGTCATGGCGTCTTTGTTTATCTTCTTCATTGCCGGGTCCTTATCTGGATCTTTATAATCCTTTTCATTCCGGCCCGGGAACAAGAATATCTGGTGAAACTTATTTAGGAGGGAGGGCCTCATATTATCTATCTTCTGTAGTTTCTCATCGTTGATGGTGGTGGTTGTCCGTATGATGCAGCCTATTTGATTGCCGTAGCACGTGATCGCTTCGTGGGGCGCTTTTGGCTCAAAATTGTCGTCGTCCACCTCCGTGACCACCAGTCTAATAGTCCTGAGCTTGTTAGGAAGCCATTGCCTCTTTGATTTCGGTTCTACACTGGCTCCGCTAGTCTCGGCGCCGGTCTCAGTCTGAGCGCCGGTCTCGATGCCGGTCTCAGTCTGAGCGCCGGTCTCAGTCTGAGCGCCGATCTCAATGCAGGTCTCAGTCTCAGCACCGGTCTGCGTGTCGGTCTTAGTCCCCGATGCCACCGGTGGGCCTAGCAACAACATCGGTTGATCGTTGGCAAGGCTAAAAAATTCGTCTGTCGCCCGGTAGACGTCGTCGCAATCACCAGAACCCTGTCCTTCATCGTTGCTAGCCATGTTTCCTACGATTAAATCTGGTCAATTAATTCTAGACCTAATAAAATGAATAATGACATAAAAAGGCCTATTGTTTTGCAGGAACGTTGACTCCTTCCCGGTGCGGCAAATCCCGGGCACTCGATATGTCCTAGTTTGTAGCACAAGTCATGCCGAAATTCACGAAAAATTTCGGCATGACCTTTGCTAAAAAGTGGACAAATCGAGAACCTGAAATTTGCCGGAACGGAAATGAATCAACATTCCAGCAAAACATAGGCCACTCGGCTTCCTTCCCTGGAAACAACAAAAGGCCACTTAGGCACAATCGAAACATGTGCAAACACAATTGAGGAATTTGCATATATCCTGACCACTTCAAATTTGCATGTCCTAGCGTTCGACACTACAAGAAAATCTACACAAATCTCATGCTCTCTCAAACTCAAATCAAAATATAGATTATATTTAGTTAACTACTGAACTAAACTTTACTCTAAACTAAACCTTACTGCCCTAATTAACATCTAGTTAAACAAACTCAATTCAAAAACTAAACCCTACTGAACTAGTTAACATCAACATTATCTACTACTTAACATCTATTATTACCCTAACTAAAAACATCAACATTATCTACTACTAAACATTAACATCTATTAACTAAAAAGGATGGGTGGGGGGCTTACAGAGAGGGGAGAGACGGTGGCGGGGAGGTGCTCGGCGACAGAGGTAGGGGCGGCGAGGGCGGTCTCGGGATCGGGACGTGGCGGTCCTGGCGGGCTCGGGGGCGGTGAGGTCGAGGGCCGCGGCGGTGAGGTCGAGGGAGGCGACGGTGAGGTCGAGGGCAGCCCGAGAGGCGGCGGCGGCGAGGCTGGGCGGCCTCGGGCGGCGGCGGTGAGGATGAGCGCGGCGTCGACGCCGACAGGAGATGGCGGCGAAGTGGGGGAGGCGGCGGCAAAGTGGGGCGAGGGATCGATTTGGGGGAGAAGTGGTGGCCGGGGGGAAACCGTTTTTGGTTAAGTCAAAAATAACGGTAGCACGTTACAAAAAACGCGCTATAGCTAAGTTAGCTATAGCGCGTTTCAGCGAACGCTCTACTGCTACGTCTTCATCATTTTTCCCTTTTTCATTTATTTTTCTTTACATTTTATATTTTTCCTTTCTCCTTTTTCTATTTCTTTCATTTTCATTTACTTTTCTATTCGTTTTTCATTTTATTTTATTTTCGTTAGCAGAGCGCTTTACGCATAAATGCGCTGCTATAAGTATATTAGCGGTAGCGCGGTTTCTAGAAGATCGCTACTACTATGTGTAGCCCATCGGCTAAGTGATTGGAATTTTAGTAGTAGCGAGTTTTCGGTGAGACGCGCTACTGATATATGTCCATCTGCAGCGCGCTTATTTTGCACGTGCTACTGCTATCTAGCAGTAGCGTGCTTTTTTAACAAGTGCTACTGCTAAAGTTCTGTGTATAACATTTTCCCTAGTAGTGGGAGGTCGACGGTGGAGATGAGCAGTAGCCCGTGGAGTCCCATTTTGCGGTACGCCACACCCCTCCCGATGAACAGGAGCCCCGTTTCAACCGTAGCGCTCCAACACAAGTCCATTTCCTCCGTTTTGCGGTACAGCACACCCCTCCCGATCAACAGGACCCCGTTTCGACCGTAGGCACTCGAACACAAGTCCGTTTCCTCTATTTTGCGGTACGCCAAACCCCTCCCGATGAACAAGATCCCCTTTCGACCGTGGCCGGTCGAACAGAAGGCCGTTTCCTCCATTCTACTATATGCCAGGCCTCGTTTCATCTGTTCTGTCCAAGCCGGTTGGCTCCCGATGAACACGATGTATTCTGTTGCCTCCCGATGAACACGACACATTCCGTTGCCTCCCCATGAACATTACGCAGTTTCTCCGCTCTGAGCCAGCCGGTTGGCTTCCAATGAACAGGGCGCCTTCGCTGCCTCTCCATGTACACGAGCCCTGGCCGTACATATGCGCGAGTAGGTGTTCGAGACCCCGCCCGTATGTACGTACATGGTCGTATTTACTTTCTTGCACCCTGGCTGTACGTATGTGTACATGGTGCGTGCCTCTACTACGACACGTGCCCTTCCATACTCGGCCACGGTTCATCGCTGTATCCTGTAGACAGACCGATCGACTGGTATGTACGTACACGTTCGCGACCAGAATGACAACGCTACGTACACTTCGACCAGGTGGGTCCCGACTGTCAGGCACTTCCTTGCATGCGAAGATGTAGCTGGTGGGTCTCAGCAGTCAGGGGGGAAACATTTTTTTCGCGAAATACGGTGCCCCGTCCGGTGGGTCCCTGCTGTCAGGTGGAGGAATCATTATTTTGTGCGTAATAAGGAGGCACTTCCTTGCTGCGGCCATGGACCCAGCTGTCAGCCTCTCCACGTACAGTACTCTTCTGATGGAAGTCATTCCTTGACCACATTGACCACGCCGCGCTGAGAGCACGAAGGCGGTGGACGACGGCGAGGCCTAGGAAGGGAACAACGCGGATTCAGGGAAGACACGGCAGTGGATGCCCATGCGGAGAGGAGTACGAGGGTTCACTGGTTTGACTGCAGTGTGAGTCTGCCGTCGTCGCAGGGCCTGGCCAGCGGTGGGAGTAGTAGCGGGCGGTGAGGCCTCGGCAGTAGCATAGCCGGCCAAGGGAGGCTGGAGCAGGCGGCACGACCGACGCTGGTTTGGGCGGCTGGAGCAAGAAGACCAGAAGTTGAAGAAGCACTACAGCCATTGGATGGACATCGTACGGTCAATGGAGCTAGAATGTTTCATATTGACTAAGTTGACAAAGCCCTCCGTCCGCGTCAGTAGGCCCACAAGTCAGCCTCCAACTACGGTGGGTCCCAGCTAGCAGGGGGAGTATTCATTTTTGTGTGCGTAATAATGAGTCACTTCCTTGCGTGCGAAGATATAGCTGGTGGGTCCGACCTGTCAGCGGGACGAACGTTTTTTTTGCAAAATACAGAGGCCCTTCTGGTGGGTCCCAGCTGTCAGGTGGAGGAATCATTATTTTGCGTGTAATAAGGAGGCATTTCCTTGCGTGCGGCCATGGACCCAGCTATCAGCCTCTCCACGTACAGTACTCTTCCGATGGAAGTCGTTCCATGACCACATTGAACACGCCGCACCGAGAGCACCAAGGCGGTGGACGACGGCGAGGCCTAGGAAGGGGACGAGGAGCCAGGGAAGATGCGGCAGTGGATGCCCACGTAGAGAGGAGTACGAAGGTTCACTAGTTCGGCTGCGGTGTGAGGCTGCCGTCGCCGCAGGGCTTGGCCAGCGGCGGGAGTAGTAGAGGGCGGTGAGGCCTCCGTGGCAGCACAGCCGGCCACGGGAGGGAGGAGCAGGCGGCACGACCAGCGCTGGTCTGGGCAGCTGGAGCAAGAAGACCAGAGGTTGAAGAAGCACTACAGCCATTGGATGGACATCGTACGGTCACTTGAGCTAGAATCGTTCATTATTAACTAAGTTGACAAAGCCCTCCGTCCGCGTCAGTAGTCCCACAAGTCATCCTCCAACTACGGTGGGTCCCAGCTAGCAGGGGGAGTATTCATTTTTTTGTGCGTAATAAGGAGGCACTTCCTTGCGTGCGAAGATATAGCTGGTGGATCCGACCTGTCAGTGGGAGGAACGTTTTTTCACATAATACAGAGGCCCTTCCGGTGGGTCCCACCTGTCAGGTGGAGGAATCATTATTTTGCGCATAATAAGGAGGCATTTCCTTGCGTGCGGCCGTGGATCCAGCTGTCAGCCTCTCCACTTACAGTCCACTTCCGATGGATGTCGTTCGTTGACCACGCCGCGCCGAGAGCACCAGGGCGGTGTATGACGGCGAGGCCTAGGAAGGGAACGACACGGAGCCAGGGAAGACTGACAGTTGTTTCCCATGTGGAGGGGAGTACGAGGGTTTACAGGTTCGTCTGCCCTCGCCGGGGAACAAAAGCAGGTGTGGGTGAGTAGAGGGATGGCTAGGCCAGCGATGGGAGTATGGTGAGGCGGTGAGGCCTGCGCGGAAGCACGGCCGGCCGTGGGAGGAGGGAGCAGGCAGTCCCACCGGCGCTTGTTTGAGCGGATGGAGCAGGAAGAGCAGAGATTAAAGAAGCACGACGGCCGTTGGATGGACATCCAATAGTCACTTCTCTCGTGTGTTGACTAAGTTGACACGACGTTGCATGTGCGTCAACCTTTTTTTAGGAAAGCGTACGCGTCAACCTATAGTAGGCGCACAAGTCAGCCTCAAATCTGTCGAAAACCGCATACAACCCATCTGCCATTATTTCTAGTAATTTACAACCCATTTGCTAATTCTTAAGGATTTTTTTGGAGCCCATCTTCTTTTTGTTAGCATTACAGCTTATATTGTGGCCACGGTTAAAAATTATACGAAATTTTGCATATTTCGGTGCGGTCAACTATTTTTCATCCCAAAATGTCGAGTCACATTCAAACTATTTTGAAAAATAATTTATATAAATATAAAATCCAAATAATTGTCCATGCATACAAATCAATGGAATTTAAAATCTTGTAATGAAAAAAATAATTGAAACTAATTCCCGGTTTGATGTGTTTTAAAAATGTACAGCCCATTTCTCATTACTGATAGCCCATTTTCTGGGCAAACTGAATGAAACTCTCCTCGTCTTGAAAGATTTGCAGCCCAGCAGGGATGACAAAGCAAGTAGGCCTCGTTTGGGTATTTCTTTAAAAAAAGTAGAACCGGGCTAGCCTTTTTCAGCAAGAAAAAAACACATCTGGGCTCATGATGTGGTAAACATAAATAAAACCCTGGCTAGACGGGCCACAGCCCCCGCACAGCCCCGTTGTTACCCTGATCCATCGTCAAAATTAGTATAAATAACAACTGCTCGTTCCTAAAAAAAAGTAAATAACAACTGCGCAACCTACTAGGTCCCTGGTGTCAGCCGCTCGTTGCGTAATTCTCTCGTTTATTGACTACGTTGACAATGGCGTGAGCCTCAGATGTCCAACCATTAGGAGGAACCATTTTTGGGGCTTGTAATAACGAGGAGCTTGCTTGCGTACTGCCATGACGCTGGTGGGTCCCTACTGTGATCCTCTCCATGTATAGTCATCTCCTTGTTCCTCTCGGTTGTTGAGGACGTTGACAACGCAAGAGGGTGGCGCACCGTGCACGGCGAGCGAACCAAGGCGGAGGACGACGGCAAGGCCTCAGACGGAATGAACAGGAGCCGTGGAAGATGCGCCAGTCCAGTCGCAGGCGGAGCGGAGTACGAGGGTTGACTGGTTCGGGTGCGGGTGCATGTTGGGGCTGACATCGCCGGAGAATAACAAGACGTGTGGGGGAATAGAGGGAGGGACTGGCCAATGTTGGAGGGTACCGTAGTGCAGCGGAGTCGCAGCCAGCCATGGGAGGCGGGAGCAGGCGGAGCCGACGGGGTGGTTTGGTTTCGGCAGCTGGAGGAAGAAGACAAGAGATAGAAGATACACCATAGATGTTGGATGTCAATCCAACAGCTAGTAGGCAGAATCGTTTGTTGACTAGCTAGTAAGTCGACACCACCTTGGATAGGCTATTTCCTCGTGGGTCCCAAATGTCAGAATCCAAATCTGTCACGGTCATGAAGCCTTTCATATGAAAATTTACAGCCCATTTGGTGTGCTTGTTCAAAATAAGTTTGGGTGCTGGTGGGGGCTAATCACTTGGCTTCTGCAATGCATAGTGAGCTCAAGCAGCCGGCGAGAGTGATGTTATTACCCTTGGTTGGGATTTGTTACAATATTCCACTCTAAATCAAACGAATGGCAAGCCATTTGCCTTGTTTCAAAGAAAAAATGACAGTCACAACCGAGTTAAAATGGGCAAGAACATCTAACTCCAGGTGACAAACTGTACAAAAGCACGAGGGTTAATTTTTTCATCAGGTTTAGACAAAACCCAGATTCAAAAGGGCAACAACATCTAACTCCAGCACTATTTTCGGCAGTCACAGTCAAATGGATCGGTCAAGTCCATAGAATGAACATCCTGGGACGTAAAATTTACTGGATTATGACCACAATATGTTGTAAATAGAAGCCCGGCACGTTCAGAAGCTCTTTTGTCCACCTGAAACTCCTTTTTTTTGCTCTTCGACATGCCCATCCATCAAAACCATGCGGCTGATAAACTTAAGCCTGATGGACAATAGTAACCTCGCATTCAGCAGGAAGAATGTGACAAATCTAGTGTTTGCATGGTTGGCTACATATCGTTCTGGCGTTATTGTCTTCAATCGAATGTCATGAGAAGTGAGAAAATCCCGGTGCTTACGAACCCGCCGATTGGTTATAACTTTCTTACCCCGTCTTGTTGCCTGAATAGACATGAAGATTCAAAACAGTTAAGGTCTAAAAAAGAGTGTCGAAAGAGCAACAGCTAAACGGTTAATTCTAGTACACTATATGCGGGCTTCCAATGTGCGTGAAATTATCACCTTTACATACAACTTCTCCAGACATGGAAAGCATTGCAGCAAGCCAATAATCTTGTTCAGATCAAAACTATTCATTTGGATATATAAGATCTTGACAGAATCCAGCACCATTGATAGGCTATCCATGGAGAAACTCTGCATTGAGCATAGAACATAATATTAGTACAAAATGTGTACTCCGAGATGATATATAACTTATGTGCAAAAATTTAAAATGCAGGTTATGGTTACAAGTGTAGATGATAATATAAAGTACCTGAAGAACTGTGGAACCAAACACCATCTTGAAATGAGCACAGAGATCATGTATTACACCCAAGGTCTCCAGTTTAGGCGCAGAGAGGACGGTTATTTGCAACGGTGAATAACTAGAACCAAGGATCAACCTTTGAAGTGAAGGGGCCTCTTGGATGATGAGCTGCCTTCCGTCAAAAGAAATTCCAATTCTTACAAGGTTAGGCGACTTTATTTGGAGACAACCGATTCTAACTGTGAAAACAAGCACCAAGCACTCCAGGGCAGGGCAACTGGAGTGGATGATGATGTGCAATGAGGCCTTCGATATACGAACCCGCACAAGTGAAAGTTTTTTGAGAAATGGGAGTTGAAGGTTTAGTACTGGATTGTTAAGTAGGTAGCACAACACAAAGGTGGCGGTGTGGAGAGAGGAGGAAAACTGCGAGACAGACATCGGTGCTGAGGGCACAAGTACATGGCGTTCGGTATCTGGTAGGTGATTTCCAGGGGAATAGTAGAACTCAAGCAGCTGTAGTTCTGTGAATTCAGGGGATTTCAGCCAGGCGTCCACCGTGCAGGGCATGGTATGCTTGCTCAGGTAGCATGACGGGATGTAGAGGCTTTGAACGGAGCCCTGGTGGGAGGAGATGATGGCTCCGGGGATTTAAAATCATTGAAGAGAGATAGCTAACGACAGTCGAGATTAAGGGGCACGGCGCGCCATAGAGGGCGCCACCGAATTGACAGGACTTGGGTGCGGCAACAATCCTTGGTGGGGAGAAGCGAGATGATCTCCCCAAGGACGACGTCTGGGAGATCACTGATGCGGTCCACCCGAGATTCTACGGGTTCCTGGGATCTGGTGGGAGCGGGCTCGCCGCTTCTCCCCGCGTTGCCGGGTGCGGGATCTACAACACGCGTCACCGCTGGCGGGAGCCTAATCTTCTTGGCGCTGGGGTCAGCCGACTCCATTTTCCTCAAGGGCGTCGCGTCGCGCTCACGGATTTGAGCAGAGTAACAAATGACGAGCCTAGTTGTAGTGTGAGTGAAGAAGAAGGGGAGCTGGGGCTTTTCTGTAGTAGTGAGGAAGAGGGGGAGCTGGGGTTTTCCGTAGGAGTGAGGTGAGGAATTTGGGGGTACAAGTGGAGCGAGCTGACGTGAGGTGGGTGGGAGTGAGGAGGAAGAAGAGCACCCAGGTTTTTTGGGGGGTGGGGTGCTGGGTGTGGGTAGCGCCTCTCATTAGGTAAATATATGGGCTTTTGAATTGTTTACTAGGGTGGATGGGCTGTTTTGTCTTGGGCCCAGAGAAACAATTACTACTTGTACAGTGGAGACACTCTACAGCTACCCAGAAAAACAATTACTGCTAGTACAGTGGATACACTACCGCTTCTGGCTCGTCCGAGGTCATCGAAATGTCTCCCTCTACTGAATGCCGTTTTACTTTTGTTCACCGACATGCGGGCCATGCAGCGCGCGGGCCCAAATGCCATCCACCAAATTAGAAGGCAGTATGCAGGCGGAGAGTCACCCCGGTCGTAGCGCGGCGGTAACAAGCTATCGTATCACAAAACCCCACATCCCCGCAGTCTAAGTTTGACGGACGAAGCAACCATCATTTTACACTTCGCTGAATCCCGTCCTTCCTCACCATCTTCAAGAAAGCCAACACTCGCATCTTCCACTGTTCTTCTCTCCCAAAGAAGGGCAGGTAAGCGGATCCGTGCTGTTGGTATATTTTCGTTCAGAGAAAAAAAAAGAACTTTTGCAAAGCAGTAACTGATCCTCACTCTCTTTTCTGATTCATTGTTATTGCGATTGTGTTTTCCTTTCAGTGGTCTCCTAGTATTCGTCTGTTTCATGATGGACCAAGGAGAACTAGGCAAAGATCTGCCGATATTGGAGCAGATGCGGGAGGCTGATCCCCACGAGACAGAGAGCTCAAAGAAGATGGAGGCAGCCACCGAGCCGACCCCAGATACGCTCACGGCCACTACTGAGATGGTCAACGCCCCGTTTGAGGTTACAACCCCCGTGGCCCTGCAGGAGCACTTTTCCCCCTTCGAGGATGTGTCCCCCCACCCCGCTGAGCTGCCCAAGATGATCTTCTTCTTTGCCGATCTTGATTGTGGTTTTACATCTAAGTATGTGGTGATGAATAATGCAAAATTTTATTAGCTTCGATGCCATGCTATACGTAGTGCTTTAAATAACTTGTGTTTCTTATACTGGAAAGTAATTCAGAATTTGTTTGTCGGGTGGTAGGTGCGACATATGCCAACGGGTGGCTTATTATTGTGGGAGCCAGTAAGACGTCGCCGGTGCCTGGAAACGGGATGAGGCGAAGACATGCACGCCGGCGAATCTTACCCAGGTTCGGGGCTCTCCGTGGAGATAACACCCCTAGTCCTGCTCTGCGGGGTCTCCGCATGATCACTAGACCAAAACAAGTAGCTACAAGTGCTCCTTGAGCTGTTGGGTTCGAGGGAGAAGAAGAGCAAGGCTAGCCCTCCCTTTCTCTCTATCTTGTGTGTGTAACTCTATGAGACCAACCCTTTGCATGGGTGACCCGGGGGGTTTATATAGGCCTACCTCCCGGGGGTATAATTGTAATCCGGCTGGGCGCGGGTCCCAGCCGTCAGTGTCTGTGTTCGCCGGCTTCTCCGCCGGCCATTGGGGCCCGCCGACTGGTGGGTCCCGCCGGCTGCCGGCCTCTTAGTCGACAGGCCGGCCCCACCGCTTGGGGGCCTTGTCGGCGGCTGGTTACTGTTGCGTCGCCCCCGATGACGAGGGCTTTGTCGAGGTAAGCATGGCTACAGCGTAGCCGCCTTGCGGGCTCTCACTGTAGCCTTACCTCGTCTTGTCTCCTTAATGTGGCACATGTTTCGAGGGAGGGAGGTAGCCGGCTCCTGGGGGCCGGCTACGCCCCTGGCCGACTAGGGAGGCCGGGCCGCCTTCGAGTGTCTCTCTGGCTAAAGGGGCCCGCCGCCCGCGGGCCGTACTGGCGTTTGTCGTGGATGACGTCGAGGCCAACATGGCTACAGTGCCGCGCCGGACGGGAGATGGCTGACCCGTACGGCGTCCTGTGGCCATGCCTGCTTCGGGATTCGGGGGTAGTGGGTTGTATTGTGGCCACTCCCCGTCTTATCACCGTTATGTGGGCATAGTTTTGGTGGGTGCGGTCTTGACCGGCTTCTTGGAGTCGGCGTTCTTCATGGCCGGCTTTTGGGAGTCGGTCCTTTTGGGGCCGGCTTCTTGGAGTCGGCCATCTCGTAGCTTTCTTGGGGAAGGTTTCTGGGACTGGGTCGCCTTCTGGGAGTCGGCCCTGGGGATAGCCGGCCGGGGGAAGGCGGCCCTATGCTTCGTATGCTTGAAGGCTTAAATGACCTGATAATTTTTTGAGGAGCCAGGGGGAGTCGGTTAGGCTACCCATGGCCATTTACTCCGACAGTAGTCCCCGAAGCTGATTGGGCTTCGAGGTTGGGTGGAAGTCGAGAAGCTCGGTCAGCTTCCTATCTTGACGAGCTGGCAGCTGGGAGCCGGCTTCGATCGGAGGGCGGGAGTCTGCGACTCGCGCGCTGGGCTGCGGGCCGGCCACTCGCCGCCTGCGAATCACGTGGCATCCCTTGGCTAAAAGCCTGCCAGCCCACGCGCGCGACAAGACGTCGCCGCAGGTCGGGGGCCCGCCACTCCTACGCCCGGGCCCAGGCGCGGATTCTCTGTGGCCCAAAGCCGCCCGCACGTCTTCCTGCGGCGGTTTCGGCACGTCTTTAGGACGCAGTAATCGCGGGGCGTGGGGGGAGTCGGTGCAGTTAGTCCCACGTTCCACCCCACGCCTTGCCTCCTCGGCTTCGCCGCACGAAGCTATAAGTAGGGGGAGGGGGAAGCGGCAGGCGCTCGCACGCCCCTCTCCTCTCCGCCATCTTCTTCCTTCTGCTCTCCCTCACAGCAGCGTCTCGCCGCCGTACCGTTCCACCACTCCTTTCTCCGCCGCCGCGCTCATTCTTGCCGGTCTCACGCCGCGATGCAGTACGGTGGGGATTGGGACGGCTCCAACGTCCATGAGGACCACGACGAGTTCCTCCGCAAGACGCGGCGGCTGCCCGGCGCGGACAAGGTGCGGGTCCGTCTCGCGCCCGCGAAGGAGATCACGCCGGAGCCGGAGGAGGGCGAGCGGGTGGTCTTCCGCTCGCATTTCTTGCGCGGCATCGGCTTGCCCGCAAGCGCCTTCTTCCGCTCCTTTCTTGAATTCTACCAACTCCGGCCGCACCACCTCACCCCGAACACGGTGGTGCTGCTGTCCGCCTTCGTCACCTTGTGTGAAGGCTACCTCGGCGTCCTCCCCACCCTCGAGCTCTGGGGGGGGGGGGGGGGTTCTTCCAGTCCAAGCTGGGCGCGCGTATGCAGGGCGTGCCGGCTCAGAGCGGCGCCTTCATCGCGATGCGGAGGGTGACAGCCGACAACCCCTTCCCCGTCATCACGCTGATCCAGACGGTGAAGCTCTGGCAGAAGTCATACTTCTATGTGAAGAACGTCGCCCCTCAAGGCGACTACGTCAATTTGCCGGCTTACGAAGCAGCCCGCCGGCGGGTAGGCGGCCCCAGTGGTCCTATCGGGCCGTGATGCTGACGCCGGCTGGAGCCGCGGCTGTCGCCCGACTGCGGGTGATGATCCAGTCGGAGGGCCTAACTGGGCCCGACCTGCTGGCCGCCTTCGTCACGCGCCGGGTGCTTCCGCTCCAGAGCCGCCCTCATCTGATCTGTCAGATGAGCGGCCAGCTTGATCCGAGTCGGATGTACACCAAAGACATGCCGCACGACGAAGTGGCCCACATGGTGAACTACCTTGCGAACTGCAAGCTCTCCGCAGAGTGCCAGTTTGGCAAGGAGCCATATTGCCGAGCTCACCCGCCGCCCTCGGTATGTTCTCTTTTTCCCTTTCTTCTCTCAGTTTTGTCGCTGAGTTCCTTTTGGCCGACTCTGACTAGTCGGCTTGTCTCGACAGAGCCCTCTTCTTCGGCCTGCAGGCAGGTCGGACGCGGAGCGCCGATTCGTCCCCAACCAGACGGAGCACGACCTGGAGGACCCCGACTTGGGGGCGGCCACCATGGATGACAACACCGAGGCGGGCGGTGGCCAAGCCGGCGGCGAGGCAGGTGGCTCCGGGCTTGGAGTCAGCTTCGACGACTGGTCGGACGACGACAAGGCGGAAGTCATCCCACGCCGCCAGCCGGCGTCTGGCCATGACGCGGGTTCCTCCGCCGCGCCGCCTGCTCGGGGCGGCGGGCAAAAGCGTCGTGCCGCGCCGGGCTTGTTCGGCAGTCGGCCGAAGAAGCTCGGAGGCGGGGCGGCGGCGACCAGGCGGGAAGAGGCGGCCGCCAAGGCAGCCCGCTTCCGCAAGGCGGTGAAGCAGCCGCAGACGGTGTCGGCGTAAGTACATACTCCTTCGTGTATTATTTCTTCTTTTCTCTGGTAGTTCCTGAATCCGTGTCCTTTCTCAAAAAACCAGGGCTCCATTGTCGCTCGAGCGGGTTGCTGCCGCCTCCGTCGTTGGGTCGCCGGGAGGATCCGGGAGCACTACTCGCCGCGTTGACCCCCGTGCCGATCTTCAGGCGGCGACGGAGCGGTACGCGCGGGAGGCGGAGGCATTGAGGGTGGCCGCTGCCAAGGCGGCGCAGGAGGAGGAGGCGGCGAAGGCGCACGCCGATGCCGCGGCCAAGGCCCAAGCGGAGGCTGCGGCTGCGGCGACGGCGGAGGGGGCCTTGCTGGTCACCCCACTGCGCGTCGCGGCGCCTGGGGCCCCAGAGCCCTCGCCAGAAGAAGCCGGCGGTGACCAGCCGGGGCTGGAGAGGGAGGACGACGTCGTCGTCCTGGAGAGGGAGGCGGCACCGGCCCCGCCGACTGGGGCGACTCAAGGCGGCCGGCCTAACCTGCCGCCTGTGCAATCGGCCGGGAGCGAGCCGGCCGCGAGGACTGATCTGGTGGTCCGGACGCCGTCGCGCCAGCGCGCGGGGAAGGCCACATCAGAGCTGCAGAAGGCTGCATCGGAGCCGCAGCCGGCCGCGGGCTCCAGCTCGTCGGCCCAGGATATGGAGGCGGCCAACGCCAGCTCAGGGTGGATGCCGGGCGGAGGGACGGCCGTGATGAACGTGGCCGCGCAGGACGTCCGGTCCCGGCTCCAAGCCCAGGCTACGGCGCTGAGGAAGTACAACGACGAGTTCCTTGCGACGCGGGCGGCCATCCGGGTTAGTCTTCTTGTCTTTGCTTTTTTGATCTTGATTTCTTCAGTGGGGTCGCGTCAGCGCACCCACTGGGTGTAGTCCCCGAGTTACGAGTCGGCTGCTGAGCAGGCGGCTTGGAACTTCCTAGCGGACCTTGTTTTGCTATTCTTGTTCTCATTCACTCTTCTGCCTGACTTGCAGGACTACCACAACCTCCGCGCGGCTGCCTTCAACTCCCAGGCTCGGGAGCTGACCCAGAAGACTGCTGACCTATCTGAGAGCCGGGGTAAGTGCTTCGTCTTTTATCTCACGTGGGGGCGCGTCAGCGCACCCACTGGGTGTAGTCCCCGAGATTCGGGCCGACTGCTGAGCAGTCGGGTCGGATCTTCCTTGACGACTTCTTCTTATTGCTTCTTTTTTCTCTGCCATCCCTGCAGCGGCCAACGCCAGTCTAAGGGAGCAGCTGGGAGGGTCTCAGGCCGCCCTCCGTGCTAAGGAGGCCGAGTTTGCCGCCTTGGCGCAGGAGCGTGACCGCCTGGCCAAGAGGTTGGCCGACCAGGAGGAGAGCCACAAGGCGGCCCTGAAGGCGGTGCAGGATAGCGAGGCCGCCCTCTAGGCCGAGTATGAGACAGAGGCGGCTAGCTGGGCCGAAGCGCAGCAGACGCTGATCAACGGCTATGGCCAGATCGAAGATTTGGTTGACGGTAAGCCGCCTTCTTCTTCGTCCTTGCTTGCCGCTTGCCGTTTTGGCTCGTTTTCTGACTTGGTGTTTTTTCTCTTCTTTCTCTTTCTTTCTTGCGCAGAGTACTTCCCTGGCTACTCTACCGCCGCCAACCAGATCATCGAGGCCCGCCGCGAGGCACAGAGGCAGGCTGGTGCCGAGATCGCGCCAAACGCTCGCCGGTCGCTGGAGGAGCAGCTCTTGGCGATCCAGGCTCGCCTCCAGCCGGCTCATCGCCTGCTCCGCTGGCTTCAACGTGTCGGGGCGCAGGTGTTGGCCGCTCTCTGGCCTGGTGAAGTGATTCCCCGCACACCCAGTCAAACTGCCGACTGGCTGGAGGTGGCGGTCAGCCGCTTCGAGGCCTGGAAGGCTTCGACGGCTCGGTCCGGCGCTAGGCGGGCGCTGGAGTTCGTCAAGGCCTGGTATCCCGGGCCGAGTCTGGACTAGCTGGCCACCTGGCGGCAGCAGGCCAACACGGAGCTAGAGCCGGTGCGGCCGGCTTTCATCCGGCGGGCTACAGCAATCACCGACTACACCGACACCAGCGCCTTCGCCCCTGAGGTGGACGACAACGATGTTGCCCAGCCGGAGGAATGGTTCGGGCTGAACCTGGCAGACGGCGAAGACTCGGCGGAGGAGATCGACTCCAGCGACGAGGGCGAAGAGGAGGAGGAGGGTGAAGACGCTGGGCCGGATGGTGGAGCAGCCAGTCAGCCTCAGCTTGACCGTGCCTCCAGCAACACGGCACGCGCGGGTGCACCGCCTGCAGCCGGCGATGATCAAGCCGAGACCTGCCAGCCGGCCACTCCTTCAGCCGGTGGCGCCATCTCCACCGACCAACCTGGCTCTGCTATCTTTATTTTCCTGTCTTATCACTTTTGGAACAATATTTTGTTAAGTTTGCACAATTCCACCCACTGGGGGTGTATTCGAACTATGTTGATTGCCGGCCTGTTGGGGGCTTTATATGTAGATATGATTATGCATGTGTTTGGTTTTCCCTTGTTCTTTGCTTTTCATCCTTCTGCTGTTTCCTTTGCCGCCCTCCCTTGGTTGCCGCCTCCCCAGTCGGACAGTTGCTCTGCAATCTGTGGCTGGAGAAGTGCTTGGCCAGTTGGGAGGGCAAGTACTCTAGCTTTGTTGGATTATAGCGAAGTGTTTGGGAAGCCGGCCAGCCGGCTGTTCTGACAGCCGGCAAGCATGGTTGGAGGCCGTCTTTTCGCTATACAAGTTCATTAGTCCTTAGCCGTTTTTCGTGTGGGCATCCTTTCTGCCTTGGCTCTTGCTAGTCGGACAGTCGGTTCTTCGAGCTGCGACTTTCAACAAGAGAGGACTCGGGAGCCGGCACACTACTTGTCTGACTTCAGGTAGAACTTTAATATAACTTAAGGCGGCCAGTCCCCGGGCCGACTAGTCGAACCCGGTGCCAGACAGAAATCAAATGTAATAATACATTCATGAATATGACACTCGTCATTCATAGATAAAGGAAGGCAGTCCCCGAGTGCCCCTCGGGGGGCCTGTTGTTTCGTACTTAATACAAAAGGGTAGCATGATACATACTGCTTTTAACTGTAAAATCTTCTCAGGAGGTTTGCTCCATGGTCGCTCCGACTCCTTGCCAGAATCATCCCTCTTGCGTGCTCTTGGCTTTTGCGCGTCGATCAGGTAGTAGGAGTCGTTGCCTAGTGCCTTGCTGATGACGAAAGGGCCTTCCCAAGGGGCCGAGAGCTTGTGCTGGCCAGCTGTTCGCTGGATCAGCCGAAGCACAAGGTCGCCCTCCTGGAAAGATCTTGGCTTGACCTTGCGGTTGTGGTAACGGCGCAACCCCTGCTGGTAGATGGCGGACCGGCTGAGTGCTAACAGCCGGCCTTCTTCCAGCAGGTCGACGCCGCCTTCTCGCGCTTCCTTGGCCTCCGCCTCCGTGTACATGGTGACCCGAGGCGAGTCGAACTCGATGTCGATTGGGATGACAGCTTCGGCACCATATACAAGGAAGAACGGAGTGAAGCCAGTTGACTTGTTAGGAGTAGTACGCAGACTCCAGAGGACAGCCAGCAGCTCATCGAGCCAGCAGCCGGCCGATCGCTCCAGTGGTACGACCAGTCAGGGCTTGATGCCGGAGAGGATGAGTCCATTTGCTCGCTCGACCTGGCCGTTTGACTGCGGGTGGGCAACGGACGCTAAGTCCAATCAG
Source organism: Triticum aestivum (assembly GCF_018294505.1). Taxonomy (NCBI): domain Eukaryota; kingdom Viridiplantae; phylum Streptophyta; class Magnoliopsida; order Poales; family Poaceae; genus Triticum; species Triticum aestivum. The sequence continues at coordinate 172,867,713 of NC_057811.1, forward strand.
ATACCCTGCGTCGCGCAGAAACGTGCCAGTGCTCCTTCAGCAAAGTTTGTGCCGTTGTCGGTGATGATGCTGTGCGGCACACCGTACCGAGTAGTGATGTCGGTGATGAATGTCATGGCAGTCGGCCCGTTCAGTTTCTTGATCGGCTTTGCTTCAATCCACTTGGTAAATTTGTCCACGGCGATAAGCAAATGTGTCAAGCCGCCGCGGGCTGTCTTGAATGGGCCCACCATGTCTAGCCCCCAGACGGCAAAGGGCCAGGTGAGGGGGATGGTCTTGAGTGCAGAAGCCGGCAGGTGTTGCTTGGAACTGAAGACTTGGCATCGTCTGCAGCTCTTGACTATCTCTTTGGCATCTTCCAAAGCAGTCGGCCAAAAGAAACCGAGCAGGAAAGCTTTGGCCACAAGTGATCTTGAGGCTGCGTGGTGGCCGCATTCGCCTTGATGGATATCCTTGAGGATTGCCACTCCTTTCTCTGGCTCCACGCAGCGCTGGAAGACTCCAGTGACGCTGCGCTTGACAAGCTCTCTGTTTATTATTGCGTATGCTCCGGCTCGTCGTTGCACTAGTCTTGCTGAGATCTCATCAGCCGGCAGCTCTCTATTGACTAGGAATTTGAGGATGGGCTGGGCCCATGATGGAGCTGTGACTTCGTCTACTGTTAGTACAACCACCATGACTCGGGTGGGTGGGTCGGGTGGCGTGGAATTGGAGTCGGCCACCGCTTCTTGTGTTGCTACAGTCCCCGGGCCGGTTGTCGAAGTCCCCGTGCCGCCTGCGGGGTCCCTCCAGTCGGATCCGGCTGCATCGGGGGCAGGCGGTACGAAGATAGAGTCCGACTCTAGAGACAGCTTGATGGACAGCTTGAAGAGGCGCTGGAGGGAGACACCGGTCGGTATAGCCTGTCGGGTGGAGCCGATCCGCGCCAGGGCATCTGCTTGGTCGTTGTCGGCCCGTGGTACGTGAACGAAACTCGCACCCTTCAAAGTACCCACAGATCTGCTGGACGAGGAATCGATAGCTCGCCATGTTTGCATCCTTGGCGTCCTAGTCGCCAGATGACTGCTGGACCACCAAGTCTGAGTCGCCATAACACAGGATCCGGCGTATGCCGAGTTCTTTGGCTAGCCGGAGCCCATGTATGAGCGCCTCGTACTCGGCCACGTTGTTGGAGGCGGCGAAGTGGATTTGCAGCGTGTATCTGAGTTTGTCGCCTTTGGGAGAGGTGAGGACGATGCCGGCTCCCAAGCCGGTGCGCATCTTGGACCCGTCGAAGTGCATCCGCCAATGGGTAGAGTCAGGAGCCGGCGGTAGGTACTGGGTCTCGGCCCAGTCGACGAGGAAGTCGGCCAATCCTTGGGACTTGATGGCGGTGCGGGGTTGGTAGAAGATTCTATATGGTGCCAGCGCAATGGCCCATTTAGCCACCCGGCCGGATGCATCCCGGCTGCCTATGATCTCGGCAAGCGGGGCGGTGCACATGACCGTGATGGGATGCTCTTGGAAGTAGGGTTTCAGCTTCTTGGCGGCGAAGTACACCCCATAGCACGTCTTCTGGTAGTGCAGGTAGTTTTGCTTTGAGCTGGATAGTACTTCGCTTAGATAATACACCGGCCTCTAGACTAGCTGGGCTCGGCCTTCTTCCGGGCGCTGGACCACGACAACTGTACTGACCACTCGGCTAGTCGCGGCAATGTAGAGGAGCATGGGCTCCTTCTCAGTCGGCGCCGCCAGGACAGGTGGAGTAGTCAGCATCTTCTTCAACTCATGGAAGGGTTGGTCGGCTTGGTCATTCCACTCGAAATGAGTGGATTTCTTCATGAGTCGGTACAGGGGGAGGGCCTTCTCTCCTAGCCGGCTGATAAAGCGGTTTAAGGAGGCCAGGCACCAAGTGAACTTCTGCACGTCCTGCAAGTTGGTGGGAATCTCCATCCTCTCAATGGCCTTGATCTTCATAGGGTTGCACTCAATGTCGCGTTCGGAGACCAGAAAGCCTAGCAGCTGGCCGGCTGGTACTCTGAACACGCATTTCTCGGGGTTGAGCTTGATCTGGAATCGGCGCAAGTTGGCAAATGTTTCTTTGAGGTCCTCCAGCAGGGTGCCGCGCTTCTCTGTCTTCACCACAATATCGTCTACGTAGACGTGGGCATTTCTGCCGAGTTGCTTGAGGAGGCATTTCTGCATGCAACGCTGAAAAGTGGCACCGGCATTCCTTAAGCCGAATGTCATAGTCAGGTAACAGAAAGCTCCGAATGGTGTGATGAAGGCAGTCTTCAGGCGGTCTGCTGGGTCCAACTTGATCTGATGGTACCCTGAGTAGGCATCCAAAAAACTCAGCAGCTCGCATCCGGCCGTGGAGTCTATCACTTGGTCAATCCGTGGCAAAGCAAACGGATCTTTGGGGCAGGCCTTGTTGAGGCTGGTGTAGTCTATACACATACGCCACTTGTTGTTCTTCTTCAACACCAAGACTGGGTTGGCAAGCCACTCTGGGAAAAATACTTCCATAATAAAGCCGGCGGCGAGGAGCCGGGCTATCTCTTCTCCTACGATTCTTCGCTTCTCTTCTGACAGTCGGCGGAGGGGCTGCTTGACCGGCTTCGCGTCGGCTCGGACGTGTAATTTGTGCTCGGCGAAATCCTTCGGGACACCCGGCATGTCCTTTGGGGACCATGCAAAGATGTCTCGATTCTCACGGAGGAAGTCGACGAGCTCGCCTTCCTATTTACTGTCCAGGTTTGCCCCAATGACAGCAAACCTTTCCGGGTTCTCCGGGTCCAGAGGTATCTTCTTCGTCTCCTTGGCCGGCTGGAAGGAGCCCTGCGCATCATAATCCTTGGGGTTGGGGGACAAGGCCGGCTGCTTGCCGGCCATGGCCACAACCCGTTCCAGTATCTTCTTCTCTTCTGCCACTACGAGGGACTCGGCCAGCCGACTGCTGGCCGTAGCGCACTCGATGGACTTCTTGTAGTCGCCGGCTACTGTGATGATCCCCTTCGAGCTCGGCATCTTCATCTTCAGGTAGGCGTAGTGGGGCACAGCCATGAACTTGGCCAGAGCAGGTCGGCCAAGCAAGGCATGGTAAGGGCTCTCCAGATCCACTACCTCAAACCAGATCGCTTCTTGGCGAAAATGATCCTTGTCTCCAAAGAGAACATCCATCTTGATCTTGCCGATCGGGGAACAGGACAAGCTGGGTACGATGCCATGGAACACGGTCCAGCTTGGCATGAGCTGCTTCGCCTTGATGTTCAGCTTCTCCATGGTATCGCGGTATAGTATGTTGATACTACTTCCGCCATCAATCAGGACGCGGGAGAATCGGGCAGCTCGCCTCTCCGTCGCGAGGGTGACATCCAATACTAATGCGTAGGAGCCAGGGGACGGCATCACCTCTGGGTGGTCGGCCTGGCTCTAGTTGATGGGCTTCTCGGACCAGTGCATGAACTCGGGGTTGCTGGAGGCGACTGCGTTGACCTCTTGGTGCTGTCGGCGCCGACTGCGCTTGTCTTCAACTTGGCTTGTGAAGACAACGTAGGCGGCGTGCTCTTCAGGGAACTCGTCTTGAATGGCTCCGACTGCTGGTCGAGCCGCCGGCTGTCTGGGGGCTGGAGGCGGTGGGCCGGGAGGCGGAGGCGGCACCAGCCCCTTGCCCTTGGAGATCCGTGTGAGCCAGTGGCACTTTCGGGTCGTGTGGTTGGACGGCTTCGCGCCGCTGTGGAACTTGCAGGGGGCATCGAGAGTCTGCTCGTAGGAGAAAGCCGGCTGCCAAGCCGGCCTGCCGCCCTTCTTCTTGGGAGCGGGCCGCTCTTCGGGCTGCTCATCTTCAACTGTGGCCACTTGCCGACTGGTGGAAGGCGGCATAGGGGCCTTGCGCTTGTGATCGTTCTGGTAGGGGCGCCGATTGGAGTCGCCAGCCGGCGTCTTGGGAGCCGGAGCGATCACCTTCCCAGAGGCGTCCACTCGGAGCTCGGTCTTCATCGAGGAGTCGGCCGTGGCGTACTTGTCCGCGATGATCAGCAGTTCGTCGAGGGTAGCCGGCTCGTCGCAGAGGAGTCGGTGCTTGAGGAGGGTGCCCTCTCGGCACCCGGCGGTGAAGTACTCGATGGCCTGAACCTCGTGCACCCCCTCGCAGGAGTTGCGGAGCTCGGCCCACCGCGTGAGGTAGTCGCGGGTCGACTCGTTGGGCCCTTGGACGCATAGGGAGAGTTGGCGAGGCTTGGGAGGCCGCTTGTACGTGCTGGTGAAGTTGCGGACAAAGACTTCCGTGAAGTCCAGCCAGCTGTTGATGTTGTAGGGCTTGAGGCTGTTGAGCCAGGTGCGCGCCGTGCCTTGCAGCATGAGGGGGACGTACTTCACGGCTACGCGCCTGTTGCCGTTGGCTATGCTGACAGCAGTAGAGTAGTCGATGAGCCAATCTTCCGGCTTCACAGAGCCGTTGTACTTGGGCGTGTCTCTGGGGAGCGAGAACCCTTTGGGGAAGGGCTCGTCGCGGATGCGGGGGCCAAAGCATGGCGGACCGACATCGTCTTCTTCTTCTAGCACCAGGGATCGAGCCAGGCGGTCGATCCGGTGGCGGGCGTCGTTCTCGCCGACTCCTTCGCGGTGGCCTAGTCGGCCACCAAGAGTCGGATGCGTGACAGGCGGCGGGGTGGGATATCTCTCCCCTCGAGGCGGGGGAGGAGGCGGATTTCCTTAACGCTCCACTGCTCGAGGGCGGACTTCCGCGTCGCGCTCGATGATGATCTGAGTCTGGCTGCGGCTAGCAGCCGACTCCTTGTCTTTTCTCGCGCGGGCGCCGCTCGCAGTCGGCGACCGGGATGTCGCGGCGTGCTCTCGGCGCGGGGGAGGACTCTCAGCGCGGGCGCCGGCTTCGTGCCGTTCTGCGGCCGCGTCGATCAGCTGCTGGATTCGCCTTGTCATGTAGGGGAGCTCATCGGCTCCCAGCCCATTTAGCTCTTCAGCGGCCGCCTGAGCGGCTCGCAGATTCTCGAGCGGGGTGGCGTAGACGGGGCGGTCCGCCCCCAGCATGCTGGCGATGGCCGCGCCGCGCTTCTGGACGAGGCCGGCTCGGCTCGGCCCGCCATGAGGCGGCGTGCCAAAGGCGGCGCGGTCGACTTCGCGCTGGTGAGCCTCGGTGAGGCGTCTCATGGAGGCTATCTTCTGGCCTTCCGCGATGAGGGCGAGGCGGCGTGCCTCCAGGGTCTCGGCGTCGGCGTCAGCCGGGATGGGGACGGATAAGTCATGCATCGCCGCTTGCAGGGCGTCGTGGGCGTTCTCGCCCGAGTTGGCGACGTGGCTGATGACCAGCACTTCGGTGACAGCGCTGCAGCCGCTGTCAGCTCGAGGAAGAGGGTCGTCGAAGACCACCACGTCGGAGGGGTAGGCGTCGAGCGATGCCGTGTCGGAGTCGACAAGCATCGGGTCGGTGGAGCCGACCGACTCCAAGTCTACAGCAGGCTCGCTGGAGACGTGAAGTTGGTCGAGGAGGCTGACGAGGCGGCTCTCGGGGTAGTCCGTGCCCGCGTCGGACGCGGGCTCGTCGGAGATGCGAGTCTCGCCGAGCAGATCGGCGAGGCAGCTCGCTGCGCAGGCGTCGTCGACGCCTTGCAGCGCGTCGGGGCAAACGCCATCGGGCGCAGCAGGCTGGCTGCGCTCGCGGGGGAGGAAAAGGGTTCCCGTCCAGAACAGGTCTCCGGACGACGGTGCACCTGGCCCCACGGTGGGCGCCAAATGTCGGGTGGTAGGTGCGACATATGCCAACGGGTGGCTTATCATTGTGGGAGCCAGTAAGACGTCGCCGGTGCCTGGAAACGGGATGAGGCGAAGACATGCACGCCGGCGAATCTTACCCAGGTTCGGGGCTCTCCGTGGAGATAACACCCCTAGTCCTGCTCTGCGGGGTCTCCGCATGATCACTAGATCAAAACAAGTAGCTACAAGTGCTCCTTGAGCTGTCGGATTCGAGGGAGAAGAAGAGCAAGGCTAGCCCTCCCTTTCTCTCTATATGGTGTGTGTAACTCTATGAGACCAACCCTTTGCATGGGTGCCCCGGGGGGTTTATATAGGCCTACCCCCCAGGGGTACAATAGTAATCCGGCTGGGCGCGGGTCCCAGCCGTCAGTGTCTGTGTTCGCCGGCTTCTCCGCCGGCCATTGGGGCCCGCCGACTGGTGGGTCCCGCCGGCTGCCGGCCTCTTGGTCGACAGGCCGGCCCCACCGCTTGGGGGTCTTGTCGGCGGCTGGTTACTGTTGCCTCGCCCCTGATGACGAGGGCTTTGTCGAGGTAAGCATGGCTACAGCGTAGCCGCCTTGCGGGCTCTCACTGTAGCCTTACCTCGTCTTGTCTCCTTAATGTGGCACATGTTTCGAGGGAGGGAGGTAGCCGGCTCCTGGGGGCCGGCTACGCCCCTGGCCGACTAGGGGAGGCCGGGCCGCCTTCGAGCGTCTCTCTGGCTAAAGGGGCCCGCCGCCCGCGGGCCGTACTGGCGTCTGTCGTGGATGACGTCGAGGCCAACATGGCTACAGTGTCGCGCCGGACGGGAGATGGCTGACCCATAAGGCGTCCTGTGGCCATGCCTGCTTCGGGATTCGGGGGTAGTGGGCTGTATTGTGGCCACGCCCTGACTTATCACCGTTATGTGGGCATAGTTTTGGTGGGTGCGGTCTTGGCCGGCTTCTTGGAGTCGGCGTTCTTCATGGCCGGCTTTTGGGAGTAGGTCCTTTTGGGGCCGGCTTCCTGGAGTCGGCCATCTCGTAGCTTTCTTGGGGAAGGTTTCTGGGACTGGGTCGCCTTCTGGGAGTCAGCCCTGGGGATAGCCGGCCGGGGGAAGGCGGCCCTATGCTTCGTATGCTTGAAGGCTTAAATGACCTGATAATTTTTTGAGGAGCCAGGCGGAGTCGGTTAGGCTACCCGTGGCCATTTACTCCGACATTGTTTCTGTTTCAATTAGAGCCCTGATGCAGACAAGGATTGTGTGGTTGTACATGTCACTCACTATGAGGCGGATGACCTAAACATACACACTGGGAAAACAGAGTTCTTAGGCCGTTGGATCCTGGAAGCCATTTGCGCTTATACCGATGTCGAGTTGTATTCCAGCCTCACTGTTGTCAGGCGTGTTGTCCAGGGTGTACTGAAGCACAAGAAGTTCAAAGCTACTCCTTCGTTTGCGAGGCATACTGTTCTTGTTAATCTTACGCAGGAAGATGATGTGGCATGCCTCCACAAACAAGTTTATGAGTGGCAAGGCCACAAGGTTATCTTCATGAAGGTTCACAGGATTGAGCTGCTGCCAGACGTCCTCGATGATGTTCATGGCAAGGTCCGTCTTGTGTCCAACCCAAATTAGATCGAGGCATGAAATAGTTGCCCCGGCTAGTGTTTAATAGTAGTTTGGATGTGTATAATTATCCGAACCTTGCCTATTATCGAGCCCTCTGGGCTAGTACTCTGTTTGAAGCCGTCTATGGGAACTGCTGCTACTTTTGTGTGCCCGTGAATCATGTGAAAACCATCGTAATTGTTGCCGAAACAGATGCATCCTCACTAGTTTTTTCATGAATACGCCATGGTAAGACATAAGTTGTCACTGTTTATCATACGAGCAGTGTGTGTTTGATGAAATAGAGTACTCGTTCGAGAACTGTGCGCTGACGTATACATAAGTACTTGTAAACATTGTTAGTGCTACCCCACTTGTAAGCAGTTGTGCAAAACACGGCACATCGGCTCAGCTCGCTTCAACACTAGGCTATCGACCAGCTAACAATCAATAATTTGTTGTCTGACATATAAGCAACTAAGTATCTTGTTACAATGGTTCGTGCAGTTAACTGAGGCCACAATGTAAATTCCAAACATTCACACGCTAGTCCAACGTTCATGTGGAACACTCACATTAAACTCGGCTTCATAAAAAACTTGAAAAGCATAAGTTAAGCAATTTTATACATCTCAATGATTCATAGAACATAACAAACATATATTAGTTCACAGCAAAAGACAAAGTTGTGAGAAGGTTTACAAATCAGGAAAAATCAAGCAAGGCTTCTCTAAGCAAAGGGCCTCCCTAGGTAGGCTTTAATTTCCTGGACTTCACTCTGGTTTTTCCTGTTGTTCACTCTGGAATGCTGAACTGAACCATGTAGTGTCCTGACTATCTAAAATTCTTGTGCATTCCACTAAATTTAAGCACCACTATTTACAGAAATAAGCAGACCACAATGCCCCTTGTCCGTGCACCTGTCCCAAAAACCTCCGTGCAGCCGTGTCAGCTAGTCCTCGTTTCGTGGATGAACTGGTAGAAAGTGCATTGTGGACTAGGATACAGTTGTTTTCGCTCGTCCCTGCACTGCAATCAGGAGGTAAAATGTATGAATCAGCTTCTTTTAGATTGCGTTGGTCATTCTACCTAGTTACTACCAATGTAGGAATACCTGGAAGACGGGTGGTTAGAGGATGGCAGCTAGGAATAGCCATCTCATTTTGTGCAGTTGTACTAAAACTGAGGTGTGTACTTTTGATTGCGCAGATAGAAACGATATGGAGACAGACATCCCTATTTGTGCAAATACGAAATATGGTTACTTAAACAGTGATAGTTATTTGCAGTGGCATATGATTAACAGCAGCATCTATTGTGTTATAATTGGCACTACATTAACAGTATGAAAGTGCCCTTAGGTAAGTAGCATCACATCACATCAACACTGCCACTAGATTAACATGCAAAACAATAGCATTAGTATTACTGTCATGAGAGTAGCACATGGTCAGTAAATGTGCAATAAAATTTGTGCAGTTCCACTGGGATGAAGCAATGTTAGCGGTGTGAGATTGAAGTGTAACTGAAAAAACACAATTCATTAGAAATAAAGCAAGACAGAAGCACTTCATAAAATGGTGGTGGCATTGCTTCAATTTATCGACGTCACTAGACCATTACTTATAGTTACATTAGGTGGCATTGCTTAATGCTTCATGTGATTTTACATTAACGGTAGCGATATGGGCGTAGGGACAGCAGGGGCATAAAGTGGTGAGGCAGATGTGGTTGCCGAGAGCGGCAAACACTCAGGCAGCATGTATGCATTTGTCCCATTTTTTATCTCCTCGGCGACATTTTCCTATGTGAGCACAGGAAATCTAGATGTGCTCATTCTCATTTGCGTTGTGCCCCAACACCCATCACTTTCTTTCCTTTTTCGACCAAGAGATAGGTCCACTTCTCCCATCCACCATGCCTTCTTTGCCTTTTCAACCAAGAGACCGGTTGGGTAGCCAGTATCTACTAGTTTCCCCCGTTTCCTCTTAGAACCAAGTCCTAGATTCATGCTACAGCTTTCCCACTTTCTTCCCTGTTTGAACCAACTCTTAGATTCGACTGTATGAACTAGCTTTACCTCTAATAATAGTAAAAGTCTAGGTGGCTTTGGAACAGCCAATGGAAGTAGAAAAAGATCCACACACAGCCACGTGGGGAGCTGGGGCAGTATAGCAAGGCAGGTTTCGAAGGCATATATACCTGAGGGTCGTCGGCATGTGGCAAAGACGGCATCGTGAGGCCGCATCTTGGCCACAATACCGCAGGGAGGAAGAAGGGGTCAGAGGCCCTCCCAAGCCGGCGCTCTCTCGGAGAGAACAACACGGCTGCCGATCGGGACGCACGGGCAGCCGTTGGTCTCCTCTCTCGCCGCTGACGACAGCGTGAACGATGCATCTACACCACTGACCCGGTTGAGGTGGTCCGGCCGGATTTATGACCAGCCGTGAGTAGAGAGAGAGTGTGGCCACCTATGTCTTGCTTAGATCTAGAGAGCATGAGAGAGTGAAAGAGAGGAACCCTAATAAAGCAAGCGCTAAGGCTCTTGCTTATATATGTAGTGGAGTGATTTTGTTGTACCAATGAGTGGGTGTGAGAGAACTAGTGCGTGTGTGCACCGCTCCTCTTCGTGAGAGTACAATATACTATGCCCAAAGAACGTTTGCCACAAGAGTAATAGTATAAGTGTGTGACGTGTGAGGTAAAATAAAAGGTGCGCGACATCTTTTGTTTTTTAGAAGTTCTGAGGGTAGCGTGTGAAGAGAACATATGTGTGTGACGTCTACCTGCAGATAGACGGTGGGTGCCAGAGGACTCGGGAGATTTGTGACTCGTGAGGGTGCGTGTGTGCATGAGAGAGGGGGGGCACATATCAATGCAATGCATGTATCTGACAAACATTCGCCACAAGCCGTTTCCTGACGAACGCCGTAAGAACCGTTAGATCGGCATCCGACAGTGTCAGTTTTGCCATGGCATTTAACAGAACAGCCACTCCTCCGACACACAAAACTTCCACGTGAGTGGCAACTGCCGTATGCTCCTCCCTCCGTTCCAAAATGCAGTGCATATAGCTTTATTGAAGATTCAAACCTTGCAAACTTTTACCGAGTTTTCATGTACCAAAATGCACATATAGTACCCAGTATGTATCATTTCATTCATCTTCGAGAGGTAACTATAAAGATGGGGGCGGAGTCTACAAAGAAAGACCGTCGTATCACATGCAACAATTTCAACCATCCTTTGGTGTGGAGGAATATCATAGGAACTCTATATGATAGTATGGTTTTTATAGGATTTTTTTCCTTTAGAGCCAATTGGTTCATAGGAATAGATTCATATACTCCACATTTCAAAGGAAATAAACATGATATCATTTTTATAGCTTTATAGCCACTTGGTTCATATGAATGGATTCCTATACTCCCATAATTTCAAACGAAATAAACATTAGCGTATATTCAATAGAAAAGTTCCTATGATGTGAACCAAGAATGACATCTCTTTTCTAATCCCTCCTCATAGGAATTGAGATACATGTCATCTCTAGATTCAATAGAAAAGTTCCTATGATGTGAACCAAATGACACCTCTTTTCCAATCCCTACTCAAAGGAATTGAGGTACATGTTATCTCTTTCCCTACAACTTCCATGTATACATCTTCTATTCCTAAATAGCTAGTACAACCCACTAGTAGCTTTTTTCCTAGACATGCAACTATGGCACAAGAACACGTCATGCATGCAAGTCATAAATCACATTGTTTTTGTACTCTATGCATGCAAGCACCACATCATCAATTCATGCATGTTACTCATAAGTTATTTCTTGCATTAGATTTTGTATTGACAATGTATGTGTTGGTCACGTGCACGCATATGTAGTTCACATTCACATTTTTGTTAGAAATGTCATTCGTTTAACTGCAATTCATTTTTTCTCTTTGTACTCCCTCCGTCTAGGTGTGTAAGTCATCTTCCGAAAATCAAATAATCCCAAAACAATTAGGCACGGTATATTAACTCCCTCCTCTTTTCTTGTTTCGTGACATATCACCAATAAGAGATGTGGGCCGTGCATGCTTTCAATGGCTTGACACTTTCAAACATGACATGAAGTGGTTAATTCATTGCATGGAATGCTATTAACTAGCAAAAAACATAAGATGACTTATTCACCTAGACGGAGGGAGTATTACATTTTCATTTTAAGCATACATTCACTTCCCATTAGTTATAGATGTTTTTGGAGGAACTTTTATGCATTATTTTGAGTAGAGTAGCAAATTTCACGCGGCCGCGGGTATATCAAAATGCAGGGCCCATGCATCATTGCCTTTCGGTCGAACCTACGTCCACAATTTTTTGTATGTATATCTCCAGTGGTCCCCGAACCCAAAATGCTGCCTCATTCCCGTAAAACCAAGCGGCCCACACATATTAAGGCGTCGACTCGAACTCAATCCCTCTCCCGTTTACTACGACATGGCCCCGCACGCCGTAGTACTCCTCAGTGTGGTACTCCTACAAACCCTACCGCCGCACGCATCATCAGTTTTCTTCAAGAGGACGAGGGAGAAGCGGATTTGTAGAGGAGGCGCTTTAAAAAAAGGATTTGAAGTGGAGGCCCCTACCCTCGGGTGCCCTAGGTAGCTGTCGCACGCATAATTGGTTTTCTCTTTTCCTTATGCTATTGCGCCCTAGAGTGAAATGCCGGTTGCTTCGTCCATCCAGCTTAATGCTCCCTCCTTTCCGATTTATAGGGCTCATCTAAAAAAATTCGTTTTTTTGTTTTATAAGTCTCAATTCTACTAGTAGTAGTACCATCACATGTTTGGATTTCGAGGTGCGTTAAATCACCCGATGCAAGCAGTGTCAAGAGAAAACTCACCAATGCATGTAGAAGTTCATGGAAATTTAGTGGTCTTGCATGCATTCGTTCTAATTAATGCCTCGGTAAACATAACTTCTTGAGAAAAACGAGCGTACTAATTACTTGTGCAAACTACAGAATTAATTCCACCACTCACCGTCTACCTTGGTTGGAGAGATTTGAAATTGAGCCATAAACCGGAAAGGTGGGAGTAATAACATAGTCTAGGGTAGCTTGCTGCACGGACTCAAAGGAAATTGCTGTAGTACTACTCTTATGTACCACTGTACTACTCCTACTACTAAAAGACATATATTTCAAACAATATGATAATCTCTCTAACCAAGGTAAGGACGAGGAGTAAACGGAGGGAGTAGTAAAATTTTCTCCTCGTCCTGCGAGCCACCGCGCGCGTGGGCGAGGGAGCGGGCGAAAGGCGTAGTAAGCAAGCTTCACCTCGTCCTGCGTGCCACCACGCCCATGGGCGGGGGAGACGGTGTACTAAGCAAGCTTCTCCTCATTCTGCGAGTTGACAGGACACATCAAAAGTAATACGTACAGAGCATCTCCAGTGTATAGAGCCTTCCCTCTAAGGTAGGCCCCACATGGTTTGCCTCTTTTTTAACATAATGCGTCAAGTCGCAATTTGTTTGTTCACCCGTGGTACACGATCCTCCATCAAGTGGACAACCAGTACATGTGTCGAATTACCACGTGGGCTGCCTTTTCGTACAGAAATGAGCTCCACCGTGTACCCGCGCAGGTGTGGTTGGGAAAGGGACGGGAGTACGTGCATCGTGTGTGCACCTCTTCTCTTCGTGCACGTCCCCACCTACGTGGGTGTGTGTGAGAGAGATACAAACCTAGACATAATGCGCCACCCATCCCCATGCCACCGCCCAGTCCGACCACCAGTCACCACCACGCCCCACTCCTCCTCACCTTATCTCTCATCTTTCTCGAGATATCATTTTTATGATGAAATTCTCGAGATAACATTTTCCGATAAAATTCTTGAGATATCATTAGTTTTTAAACATGGGATTACTCCTGCATGGGTCAATCACAACAGCTATTTTGTTAAAAAATGCATCTTGATGTTCCATGCAATGCACAGGCATCTTGCTAGTCCATGAAAACAACACAAGGAAAAATTTCACGGTGAACGAGGGATTTGAATGTGCTGGGAGGGGCTGTTAGGATCTTGCCCGGGGTAGCCAAAATATTGGGAGGGCGATCCTTTTGTCCACTGGTGCCTTTGCCACCGATGAACAAGGAATAGCTCGGGTGCTCATGCATCCTCCAGCGCGCGCATTGGAGACGAGCTCGCATGAGCTGTGCTTTTTTTGTCCCACCACGCCGCCTGAGCCGGCCGCAGACCGACCGACGACCCACAAATTATGCCATCCAACCGTAGCAGCACACATTCTGATAGCAACTCAATCAACTGGATGAAATTCATGCAAACAGGGCGATATTTCATATAAACAATGACAAAATTCTTATAAAATACCGGATTTTCATACAAACATGACGCATTTCATTACATTCAAATCAACTGAGCGGTGCTAGTTCTTGACAACACAAGTATAATAATACATGGGCTAAATGGTCGCCCGCCGATCCATTTGTGTTCCTCATGTCCGGCAGCACGACCACCGGACTGCCGCGAGCCCCAGAGGTATATGCTTCAGCGCAAAGGACGGCTCGCTTCCCCACTGCTCAACTGACATCGTTGGCTGATGCCCGAGATGGAGGCGGAACGGGGCTTCTCCGCTTCCGTGGATCCCATGCGGGATCGATGAAGGTCCTCGCAACAAAAGGATCTGGCAAGACACCTGTTGTGTACGCCGGCGTTGCCTCGGCGTGGGCCTTCACAGGACCCAAGCGGCGGCAGCCTCCCATGTTCTACTTCTCCTCGATGATGGCGGCGGACGCGGAGGCGCTGGCCACCGACTTGTCGCTCTTCGCGCACCTGGCTCATGTCTCTGCATGCATGGCGCAGCCGCCGGCATGGGACTCTTGGCCACGGAAACGGGAGACGCGGTCGTAGACACAGGAGGTGTGGTACGAGGCGGCAGCGTGGACGGCAGCGACGACGCCCGTGCTCCCCGCCGTGTCGGTGTGGAGAAGCTCGCCGCTCCTCGTCGAGCTGGCCTAGAGCGGTGAGTTGCTAAACCGCGCGCCGGGTTGGGGCGGCAACTGGCTCCGTCGGGCGAGGGGAACGAGGTGGAATAGCGAGCTGCATTGCTCGTATCCGGCGGGCTCGGCGGGCCACCCAGCCGGCTTGGATGCGGGATAACTACTCTGCGTAAGCCATTGTAAGAGTGGACAAAATGGTGAAGGAGGACGGGAGGAGCTCGGCCGGCGTTGCATTTAATGCCGGCGGTCATGAACGGACGTGTGTCCAGAGTGGGTTTCTCGGCTTCCACACGGGTTTCATGGAGGCGTTTGAATGCGGCAAGGAGGCGTGTTCAGCCGGGTGTGCAGTGAGCGGTGCCCTCGACTCTGACGTACGACACCGCGACGTTCTTCCACTGACGTGTGGGCTCTTTGGGTACATGGCCTGCATGTCAGTGACCCAACGCAGGCAGCGCATGGCAGAGGAACTTTTGGTGGGCCAGGGCGGTCAGAAGCTGGCATTTCATAAGCCGATGATTGTTCATTGAGTGTGACCTCATATATTTCATGTAGATAAGCCTACTATCACTACAAAAAAAGAATTTTGGGCCGAACGAATTTTTTTTGTCATACATATGACACTTCTATGACGATAATTGTGACAAAACTCGGTATCATCATAGATGCGGTGGGCTCCTACTTATATGACAAAAAATCATGAAAGAAAATGGGCTTTTCATCCTGGGCGGGCCGGAGACGCAACTACATGACATTCTTTGGGCCGTCCATGACGGAAAAAACCGTGGTAGAAGCGAGGGCGAGGAAAATTTCGGGGAGTTTCGGGTTACGGTGGGAGGTCGGGGGCCGAGCAATGCGCGTTTCTCTTTTACACGTACGCGCGTGTGTGTGAGGCGTTGGCTCTAACTGAACCCGAGCGATTGCACTGCAGGCTACACGTTACTGAACCCGAGCGATCGATCGATGGCTGTTAACTGAACCCGATCGAGCGATTCCTTCCCTACTGCTGCTAACGGAAGCCGATCGATGCTGCCTCTGGGATGAACAGTGAGCGTTGCGGGGGGGTTTGGATGAACAGTGAGCGGTGGCGTTGCCTCTGGATGAACAGGACCCCGTGGTGTGGTGGAGGGCTGGATGAACAGTAGACGATGGAGGGGTGCCCGTGGAGGGGTGGTTGAAAAGGACCCCGTGGTGTGGAGGGCTGGATGAACAGTAGACGGTGGAGGGGTGCCCGTGGAGGGGTGGTTGAACAGTAGCCGGTGGAGTAGCGCGCGGTGGAGGCTGGATGAACAGGAGCCCGTGGAGGCTGGAGGATGTCGACGGTGGGGATGAACAGTATCCCGTGGAGTCCCTTTTTGCGGTACGCCACACCCCTCCCGATGAACAGGACCCCCGTTTCGACCGTAGGAGGTCCGTTTCGTCCGTTTTGCGGTACGCCACACCCCTCCCGATCAACAGGACCCCCGTTTCGACCGTAGGAGGTCCCTTTCGTCCGTTTTGCGGTACGCCACACCCCTCCCGATCAACAGGACCCCCGTTTCGACCGTAGGAGGTCTGTTTCCTCCGTTTTGCGGTACGCCACACCCCTCCCGATCAATAGGACCCCCGTTTCGATCGTAGGAGGTCCGTTTCCTCCGTTTTGCGGTACGCCACACTCCTCCCGATCAACAGGACCCCTGTTTCGACCGTAGGAGGTCCGTTTCCTCCGTTTTGCGGTACGCCACACCCCTCCCCATGAACACGACGCATTCCGTTGCCTCCCCATGAACACGACGCATTCCGTTGCCTCCCCATGAACACGACGACGACGCTGTTTCTCCGTTCCAACCCAGCCATGTACACGAGCCCTGGCCGTACGTATGCGCGAGTAGGCGTTCGAGACCCCGCCTGTATGTACACATACGTGGCCATATTTTCTTTCTTGCACCCTGGCCGCTGTACGTACGTGTACATGCTACGTGCGCGCCTCTACTACGACACGTACGCGCCTCTACTATGACACGTGTGCGCCTCTACATCCACTAGTACATATGTACGTACACGTTCGCGACCAGAATGACAACGCTACGTACGCTTCGACCAGGTGGGCCCCGACTGTCAGGCATTTCCTTGCCTGCGAAGATGTAGCTGGTGGGTCCCAGCAGTCAGGGGGGCGAACCGTTTTTTTTCCCCGGACGCACTTCCTTTCTTGCGAAGATGTAGCTGGTGGGTCCCAGCAGTCAGGGGCAAACATTTTTTTTCGTGAAATACGGTGGCCCGTCCGGTGGGTCCCCGCTGTCAGGTGGAGGAATAATTATTTTGCACGTAATAAGGAGGCACTTCCTTGCTGCGGCCGTGGACCCAGCTGTCAGCCTCTCCACGTGCAGTCCACGTCCGATGGAAGCCGTTCCTTGACCACTTTGACCACGCCGCGCCGAGAGCACCAGGGCGGTGGACGACGGCGAGGCCTAGGAAGGGGACGACGCAGCCGGCGAAGACGCGGCAGTGGATGCCCACGTGTAGAGGAGTACGAGGGTTCACTGGTTCGCTGCGGTGTGAGGCTGCCGTCGCCGCAGAATAACAGGGGGTGTGGGTGAGTAGAGTGATGGCCTGGCCAGCGGTGGGAGTAGTAGGGGGTGGTGAGGCCTCCGCCGCATCGCAGCCGGCCACGGGAGGCAGGAGCACGAGGCACGACAGGCGCTGGTTTGGGCGGCTGGAGCAAGAAGACCAGAGGTTGAAGAAGCACTACGGCCGTTGGATGGACATCGTACGGTCACTGGAGCTAGAATCGTGCATATTGACTAAGTTGACAAAGCCCTCCATCCCCGTCAACTTAGTAGGCCCACAAGTCAGCCTGCCACTATACTGGGTCCCAGCTAACAGGGGGAGTATTCACTTTTTTGTGCGTAATAAGGAGGCACTTCCTTGCGTGCGAAGATATAGCTGGTGGGTCCGAGCTGTCAGCGGCGGTAACGTTTTTTTCGCGAAATACAGAGGCCCTTTCGGTGGGTCCCTGATGTCAGGTGGAGGAATCATTATTTTACGCGTAATAAGGAGGCATTTCCTTGCGTGCGGCCATGGACCCAGCTGTCGGCCTCTCCATGTACAGTCCACTTCAGATGCATGTCGGTCGTTGACCACGTTGACCAGGCCGCACCGAGAGCACCAGGGCGGTGGACGACGGCGAGGCCTAGGAAGGGAACGACACGGAGGCAGGGAAGACTCGGCAGTTGTTTCCCACGCGGAGGGGAGTACGACTGCACGAGGGTTTACTGCTTCGTCTGCCGTCGCCGGAGAATAACAGCAGGTGTGGGTGAGTAGAGGGATGGCTAGGCCAGTGATGGGAGTACGGTGGGGCGGTGAGGGCTGCGCGGCAGCAGAGCCGGCCGCGGGGAGGAGGGAGCAGGCAGTCCCGCCGGCGCTTGTTTGAGCTGCTGGAGCAGGAAGAGCAGAGATTGAAGAAGCACGACGGCCGTTGGATGGCCATCCAACAGTCACTGCTTGTGCGTCAACCTTTTTTTAGGAAAGCCTCAAATCTGTGGAAAACAGCATACAGCCCATCTGCCATTATTTCTTATAATTTACAGCCCATTCGCTAATTATTAAGGTTTTTTTTGGAGCCCATATTCTTTTTGTTAGCATTATAGCCCATATTGTGGCCACGGTTCAAAAATTATACGAAATTTTGCATATTTCGGTGCGGTCTGAACTGTTTTTAATCCCAAAATTTTGACTCACATTCAAACTGATTTTAAAATAAATGTATATCAATATAAAATCCAACAAATTCTCCACGCATAAAAATTAATGTAATTTAAAATCTCGAAATGAAAAAAAAAGATATTTGAAACTAATTGCCGGTTTGATGTGTTTTAAAAATGTACAACCCATTTCTCATTACTGATGGGCCATTTTCTCGGCCAGCCAAATGAAAGCTCTCCTCGTCTTGAAAGATTTGCAGCCCAACAGGCCTGACAAAGCGACTTACTTGGCAAATCACAAAAAAACTGGGTTGTGGCCGTGGACCCAGCTGTCAGCCTCTCCACGTACAGTACTCTTCCGATGGAAGTCGTTCCTTGACCATGTTGACCACGCCACGCGGAGAGCACCACGGCGGTGGACGACAGCGAGGCCTAGGAAGGGGACGACGCGGAGCCGGGGAAGACGCGGCAGTGGAAGCCCGCGCGGAGAGGAGTACGAGGGTTCACTGGTTTAGCTGCGGTGTGAGGCTGCCGTCGCCGTAGGGCCTGGCCAGCGGTGGGAATACTAGGGGGCGGTGAGGCCTCCGCGGCAGCACAGCCGGCCACGAGAGGTAGGAGCATGCGGCACGACCAGCACTGCTTTGGGCGGCAGGAGCAAGAAGACCAAAGGTTGAAGAAGCACTACGGCCGTTGGATGGACATCGTACGGCCACTGGATCTAGAATCGTTCATATTGACTAAGTTGACAAAGCCCTTCGTCCCCGTCAACTTAGTAGGCCCACAAGTCAGCCTCCCACCAAGGTGGGTCCCAGCTAGCCGGGGGAGTATTCATTTTTTTGTGCGTAATAAGGAGGCACTTCTGGTGGGTCCGAGCTGACAGCGGGGGGAACGTTTTTTCGCGAAATACGGTGGCCCGTCAGGTGGGTCCCAGCAGTCAGGGGGCAAACGTTTTTTTCGCAAAATACGGTGGCCCGTCCAGTGGGTCCCTGCTGTCAGTTGGAGGAATCATTATTTTCCACGTAATAAGGAGGCACTTACTTGCTGCGGCCGTGGACCCAGCTGAGACTCTCCACGTACAGTATACTTCCGATGGAAGTCGTTCCTTGACCACGTTGACCTCTCCGCGTTCCATTGCATGCATGCGTCCATGGGCGTGGTGCGTCCCCACTGTCAGCCTCTCACGTACAGTCATCTTCCGATGACTCTCGGTTGTTGACCACGTTGACCACACCGTGCCGAGCGCACCCAGACTGGAACGACCCGGAGATGGGGAAGACGGGGTAGTGGAGTCGCAGATGGAGAGGAGTGGGAAACTTCACTGGTTCAGATGCGCGGCAGCACAGCCGCGGTGCCGCCCACGGGAGACAGGAGCAAGAACAGAGGTTGAAGAAGGAGCACGGCTATTGGATTAACATCCAACGGTCCAGCTGCTAGAATCATTTGTTGTTTAAGTTGACAAAGCCGTGCGTACACGTCCGCTTAGTAGGCCTGCAAGTCAGTCACCAAATCTGACGGGTCCCAGCTGTCAACGGGATGAATAATTTTTTTCGCAAAACAAGGAGGCACTTCCTTCCGTGCGAAGATACAACCGGTGGGTCCCAGCTGTCAGGTGGAGAAATAATTTTTTTTGCAAAACAAGGAGGTCCCTCCTGTAGCTGGTTCGAATCCAAACCTAGACTATGACTATATATGGTGCTATGCTACTCTGCAAGTAATGAAACTAACATATCCAACGTTCGCTTCTCCTCTTCTCTACTTAATCTGCCTAGCATCAGAAGCTCTGGCCGCAGCAACCATCTCCGCTGGCTGCTCGTCCACCTGCTCTTCAGCAGGCAACAACCAGATATGCGCCAAGTCGCCACCCGTACCATCGCCTGTGGGTCTCATCACACCCCCGCCGGCACGCGCACCGCAGCCGATTGCTCATCGCAACCCACTGCCGTTGGTGTGGTGCCACTGCTGCAAATCACGCAGAGTCATCCGTCGCGTCTCAACCACAATCCGCAACCCTGGCCGAGACTTCTACAAATGCCCGAATCATGGGGTAATAATATGTTTAAGTGTTGTTCTGCTGCTTTCAGTT
This sequence comes from Triticum aestivum, assembly GCF_018294505.1. Classification (NCBI taxonomy): domain Eukaryota; kingdom Viridiplantae; phylum Streptophyta; class Magnoliopsida; order Poales; family Poaceae; genus Triticum; species Triticum aestivum. Next base: position 172,887,816 of record NC_057811.1, read on the forward strand.
GCTGATTTTTTTAAAAGTTTGGTTGATGATCTTCCAATTTGATTCGTGCAGAAAAGGGAAGATTCGTGTGATTTGTATTTCTGGGAAGTTGCTGATGTGGGGGAATGCAACTACGCTGATTATTTGGTTAGCCGAGGAATCCCAATACCAGCAGGTTGGGGTGTTGGACGAGTAACTGAAGGAACGGCAAAAGAGGAAGATGCAGAGTAGAAGGTTAAAGATGCAGTTCCTCTGATCATGGCCAAGCAACAGCTGCTGAACGGCCTTGACAGCAATGAGGAGATGAAAGAGCTTGTGAGATAATGGGCAAAATCGATGTGCTCTGTAGGATGATTGTCTCTTTATTTGCAGTGTATGTAGCACTCGTGATGTATTCAGTGGCTACGACATGAGCACTTTGCTGAAACTAGTAATGAATGAAACCTGTGTAGCAGGCTGGGCATAGTGTTGTGAACATCTAATAATTTCTATTAACGGAAATCAGGGGGTATCCCCTTTTGCTCATATAAATAAATAAATAGCAGAGGCCCTGTCGGGTCAGCTTTGTTCTCATTCGAAGACGTCGAGCAAATTGCAGTCCAACAGCAAACTATGTCATCAAATTCAAGTTTCACAGCCAAATATGAGTACAACTAAACAACAATGTCATCATTTTTTAGTTGTCATACAATCACCAAACACAAATCAGCATACATAACAAGTGATGTTCTCACAACAAAATACTAAACAACATGTTCATCTGGTTTTAGTTGTCATAGCAAACACAATTTCACATAGTAGATAAAAAAACGTCTTCTGACAGGCAAATACGACAAAAGCAATGTAATCATCATCCGCAGCAGCAGCGTCAACATCTTCGCCATGTGTATCAGTCTGAATCGTAATTCCCCACGATGTCATCTTCTTCTTCGTCCTCAACGTCCTCGAACGTTGGCTTATCTTGATCAACTCTTGTATGTCCACAGCACGACAGGCAATCTTTTCGCCGGCGTCATTGACGTGATGGTTCTCAAAGATATTAGGAACATCTGTGTTATCTTGTACATCAGGAGCAGTGTAAGCATCATCTTGTTGTGCAACTTCATTAAATGAATTCCTCTGCTCAATCCTTTGCAATACTCTCCAGTCATCACTACGTGCAAATGTGTCTTCCAAGAAAAATATATGTGTTGCTTGATTTGCCAAAGTAAAAGGCTCGTTGGTCTGGTACGCCGCCTTGACATTGATGGATTTGAAATAATCATCAGCTCTGGGTTTTGCGATCCTGGAAAACAGGTTATACCAACGACAGCACAACAGAACCACACACCGATGATCCTCGAAACTGGAGATATACTGCAACTAAACAATGTCTGTTATGTTAGCGTACATTGCAGTTGTCTCTTTGTCATACGTATCCGTGCTCATGATGGCACTGTTTTGTGTCTTCCTGCCTTCGTCTCGTGCAAGGGTGTTGTAGCGCACATCTCCAACAACACAAGATTCATAATGTCTTACCCGAGTATCAGGACCCATTGCTAGTGAGTAAAGGGCATCATCAACTGCCTGCCCATCCTCCCGCATCTTCTTAACCTATGGTTAGAAAATAGACAAGCTGATCATCTTATGTACTCAATATATTAAAAAAACAGACAGTGCACTTCAAAAGCTTACATGGTTCTTGAACCATTTCGCAAATCCTGCCATAACCAGTTTGTCAATGTTTCTTGGATTTTGCGGCAGTAACTCCTCTTTGTAGATGCTGCACAACATAGTGATCACGTCAAACATCTAAATATATAAGAATGTGCTGCATGTTTAGTAGATTACGATGTATAAGCTGCAGTACTGCACTTACTTGATATAAGGTAGTATCTCAGGACAGTTATTCAACACATACCAAACCATTTTGTCCAAATCTTTAGGTTTGTCCTCTTGTCGACTCTTCCCTGTAACTCGAACAGAATAATCGAAAACATTGAGCCCGGGATTGTCTTCACCCACCTCTTTGCTAAGCTGATCAGCTGTTTCAATGTATTTTGAGCAGAATGTCAACGCTTCTGTAGCAATGTAGGCCTCTGCAATGGAACCCTCGGGTCTAGCTCTATTCCTAACATAGCCCTTGAAAGTGCCTAGCCGCCTTTCAATAGGGTACATCCAGCCATACTATACTGGACCTCTAAGTAGTGCCTCATCAGGTAGATGAACAGCCAAATGCACCATCACATCAAAGAAGGCTGGAGGATATATCTTCTCAAGGTCGCATAGGATAGTTGGTATCTTGTCTCTAAGACGCTCCAAAGCATCTATCCTGATATTCCTACTGCAGAGTTCCCTGAAGAATTGTCCCAACTCTGCAACTGCTCTGTATAAGTCAGGGCGGCCCAATCCTCTAAGGATAACAGGTAAAACCCTTTGAAGTAGGACGTGGCAGTCATGAGTTTTCAACCCTTGTACCTTGTTTCCATCTGCACTGACTCTCCTTTCAGGGTTGGAAGCAAATCCATGTGGGAATCTCACACGTGACAGGACCTCGCAGAATTCTTTTCTTTTTACCTTGTCCAAGACGTACACAGCTGGTGCCATATCCCGTGGTTTACCTTCATCTTGCACCTGCAAATCCTTTCTGATACCCAGGTGTGTCAAATCAATCCTAGATTTTAAGGTATCTTTCGTCTTGCCTTCAATATTAAGAAGTGTGCCGATAATGTTGTCACATATATTTTTCTCGATGTGCATCACATCAAGATTATGCCGCAGATCCAAATCTTTCCAATACTCCAAGTCCCACAAAGTGGACCTGCGGGTAAACAATAATCTCTCTTCTACCCTGCCATGCTTCCTTTTCCCGCTACCATTACCAGGATGGTTTCCTGGTGTAATATGCCTGACCTTCTCTAATTCCACTTGCAACTCATCGGCGGTGAGCCTCTTTGGCGCATCACGGTTTTCATGCTTTGCATTGAACACATGTCTTCGGTATTTTCTAGGATGCGGCTTGTCCTTGGCAAGGAAACGGCGGTGTCCAATGTAACAGATCTTGCTAAGTATTGCGTATGACAGCGGATTCCTGTCACAGCGAACACATGCATTGTAACCATGTGTCGTTCGCCCTGACATAGTGCCCAAAGCCGGATAATCATGGATGCACCAAATTATAACAGCACGCAGAAAGAAATCAGCTGGTGGGCTGCTATATAGGTCTCGAGTGAGAACACCCTTCCATAGCTGTTGAAGTTCCTCCACAAGAGGCTCCATGAACAAATCAAAATCCTTTCCAGGACTTTTTGGACCTGGGATGAGCAAGGCCATCATGTAGTTTGATTCTTTGGTGCAGACATTTGGAGGCATGTTGTAAGGGATAACAAGCACTGGCCACATGCTATATGTGGCGCTCTGGTGGCCAAATGGGTTAAATCCATCTGAAGCTAAGCCAAGTCTAATGTGTCTCGGGTCAGCAGCAAACTCTTTGTGTTTATCATTGAAGCTTTTCCACTCACTACCATGAGATGGATGGCTCATTACATTCTGATCTCTGTACTCCTGGTTCCTAGAATGCCACAGTACATCCTCTCTTGTTTCAGCATCATGAAACAACCTCTGCAATCTTGGTATAATTGGAAAATGTCTCAGAACATTATGAGGAATCCTCTTCACAGCATCGCCATCTTTCCATCTTGATGATTTGCATTTCGGGCATTCACTTAAGTTGGCATAATCCTTCCGGAACAGAACACAATTATTCTTACAAACATGGATCATATCATATCCAATTCCAACTGCACGAAGGAAATTCTTCATTTTACTGTAGGTGTGTGGCAGCTCAGACGCATCTGGGAAAGATTCGCGGAAAGCAGCCAACATCGCATCGAATGATTTGTTGGTCATCCGCTCAGATGTCTTCACCTGAAGAAAGGTGACCATAGCTGAGAATACTGACAGCTTATTTCCTGGGGTGACAGCAACGTTGCATTGTTCCAACATGCGGGCCCACCGTTTTTCTTCTGCAGGTGAAAGTTCACGGAATGCACGAGCATTTCGTAGCATTGTTTCAATGTTGGTCAAACTCACTGGCTCCGCCACCACCACCTCCTCCTCCTCTTCCACCTGAGCATCAGGCAGATCAAGATGGTGATCTGCTGCTTCCACGTAGTCAATAACATTGACGTTCACAGCTTCACCATGATGAACCCACCTAGTATATGTGACCGACATCCCATACAAGTGTAGATGATTTTGCACAGTTGACTGGGGTCTTGTAACTGAATTCATACAACTGCTACACGGGCAGAGCACATCTGATTTCGGACCACCGTACTCAGCTCTGATAAAGTTCATGAAGTTTTCAACCCCCTCGACATATGCAGCGGAGAATCTTCGAGCAGAAGTTATCCAAGTCCTGTCCATCTGTTAGACATACAAATTAGTTCTTCTACTAGATATTACAGGAAAAACATATATGCTTTTTTATGAAGTCCAGAAAAAAATACCTAGGTCGATGTCTAAAGCTATGGCAAGATATTTGGACGAGCAGATCTAAGTAACGAAATATATGTAAAGCTAATTCAGCAAACAGATTTGAGTGCCAAATTATGGCAGGCTGTTTCAGCAGTCAATGAGGCCGAGCACACAGCCATCGAACTATCGAAGGCCATCGCAGCAACAAAGATCGAGTATAAAACGGTGTAGAGCTATTTCACCTAACAGATTGGCTACTAGACCATGGCAATCTACGTCACAATAAATATATGGCAGGATATTTTAGCAACTAATCGGCCTTGGCATGCCATCTCAGCTAAGCAGATTGAGTGCAGAACAGGGCAAGGAAGCTTCTTAAGCAGAGCATATTGACAGTAAACTACTTCGGCAAACAGTGAGATTAACAGCGTCTATCAGCTAACATTCAGCGCTACACCGACATGAACGGGGCCTCAGTCTAGAATGCGCGTACCGTGGGAGAAGCTGACCGCCGTGCGTCTCCACACGAACGTCGCCAGCGGTGGCGGCGCTGACCGCCGTGCGCCTCCACAAGAACGTAGCCAGAGGTGGCGGCGCGGCTAGAGGACGGCAGTCTACGAGAGCGTACTGTGGGAGCGAGAGGATCGCCGAACCGCGGCGCCGACGTATCGGCGCGGCGGGGAGGGCGGCTTTGGCGGAGCGAATGGAGTGGAGGGGGACAGGGGGAGGGGGTTTGGGGAATATTATTGGCTAGTTGGCCGAAGGGCGGTTGAATCGGATTTGGGGGGAATTTTTGGGTGTGGGGGGGGGGGAGGATTTTCGCGCGGTGGGCGGGGGGAGTTTGGCGCATGGTCGGTTTCTCCAAGTGCAGTCCCACGTGTCAGTGAAGAGGCAAGCCGAAGCGCGTTCCGTTTGCGTGAGCCGTGTGCAGGACCGAACGTGTGTGGGGTGCAATGCGACCGCGACAGGAGTGCTGTGAGTGTACCGCCTGTTTTCCTTTTAAACTAGGTGCTTCGCCCCCTCAAAAAAAATTGTTGCTTCGCGCGATCCATCGATACTACTACTAGTAATCCGGTAATCCCGACTAAAACGGCGCGGCCGGGTCTTTTCCCGCGCGATATGCTGGGAGGTTGGCTTAGTTGGGTTTTTTAGGACGAGTAATGCTACACCTACGTAATCCCAGTTACGTAATTAACGTAATGTGAAACGTGTGAGCTGTTGATTGTAGATTGGGGGGAGGGAGGGGCCCACCACCATGAAAATCAGGGGAGGAGAGAGAGAGGCAATTTACGTTAACCCTTTCGTAGGTTCCCGTAGATGTAGAAAGATGTGAAATGCGTGAATGTGTAGTGGACGTACTATTGGAGTGCCTAAGATAATTTGTGTATGTATAGACCCTATGTGTTTATTTTACTTCGCATGTTAGATTTGTCTCGGTTCAATAAAAAGCAGAGTTGGTGATGATGGTGTGCCTGTCATCCTGCAATATAGGCCGTCCGATCTATATCTAACGGATAGGAAGGAAACTATGACAATTTACCCGCACTCCTCTCCACATTTGCAGATAAGGCTTTCCCTCGTTCATCCTTTTCTCCCACAAGATCTTGATCTTCCGTGCAACGCACGGGCATCTTGCTAGTACTCCTACAATATGTATATTATTGTGAAAGTTCATATACACCGGCCGAGATTAATGCAAACACGGCAGATTTTCATTACATTTCGAACTTTTATAGGACAGAAAAATAAAAGAAACCCGACCCTAAACCTATTCTACGGCGGCGACCGACGTCCTCCATCTGCGATCTCTATGTACGGGGGCGGGGTTCAAGACCCGTGAAGTGAAGGTGCGGTCTCCGGCGAGGAAGAGTAGAACACGGGATACGGACCGGCCAGTTGGCACACCATGCCCTGCCGCCTCCCATGCCCTACTCATCCTCGGAGGAGTCCCCGACCTCGGCGGTGCCGGACGTTGGACGGCGGCAAGTAGGACGCGTGGCTGACGGTGCTCCCGTCGTCGGCCGCCAGCGTGGCCACCGCTTGTGCGGTCGCGTCCGCGTCCGGCTACGCCGCTATTGCGTCGCGAGAGGCGACTTGAGCGAGGGCGGCGACCTCGAGCTTCATCCCCGAAGACAAGCTCTCCCGCAGAGCGTTCGCACTTGCGGTCATGGCGGATGTGGTGCCAGGTAGGAGGACGATGCGCTATGGTGTGGAGGTTAGCTGGGCGTTGCCGCTTTAAGTAGCGCATTCCGGTGAGGCCAAGCGTCCGGGTGCGTCATTAAGTCGCCGGAGTTGGTTCCTCGGGCACCGAGCCTCTTAACGACGACATACGAACGGACGGCATGAATGCGGGCAGCTGGCGCCGGCTGGGAACGCACCGCGCGACGGCGCGAGGGACGAGGGTTTTGGTGTGCCAGGGTAGTCAGCTGCGGTCGTGGCAACGTTGGAGATGCCCTTTGCTCACATGCGATCCCCGCATGTCATTGAAAAAGCAAGACGACCCGGCATGGTCTCAGGTCCAGAGGATGCAGTTGGCCGCGCTACACCACTCCGCGGACGCGTCGCGGCGCCCCGTGCATCCTCGACGAGCCGGGTGTTGGGGTGTGTTTGGATTGTGGCCAAAGTGCACCTTACCAAAATTTTGGTCATGACCCAAAGATTGGTCTTTGTTTGGATGGTTGCCATTTTTTGGCATGCCAATGAACTCTAGCCAACTCTAGTTCATTTTTCTTGCCAATGTCGGCCAAATCATGGGCAACCAATACCTCAACCAAAATTTTGGTCATGACCCAAAGATTGGTCTTTGTTTGGATGGTTGCCATTTCTTTGGCATGCCAATGAACTCTAGCCAACTCTAGTTCATTTTTCTTGCCAATGTCGGCCAAATCATGGGCAACCAATACCTCAACCAAAATTTTGGCTACCCAATGCTTTGATGGGGCAACCTTGGGCACAAACCAAACATACCGTTGGTCGTGCCACAGCACTAACGCCACCCTCGGCACACTGAAACCGACCGTGTCTAGCGACGATATGAGCGTGTCGCTCACCGCGGTCGCCGTGTCCAGAGGCGGTGCTGGAGCTGCGCCCCGTTGTTGGCCCCAACGACCCACATGAACGGTTGTCGGTGGCGAGGAGGTCGTGGGCCAGCTCCTCCATTGGACTAGTCTGCGCTACGTCGTCCCGACGGGTGTGCCCCACATGTCGGTTTCCCTGTTTTCCCGGCCATATTCGAGCGTCAGTGCTCCGCGTTGCGCATTAGGCCTTTCACTATGTAGGCCAAGCGAGACAACTTATTGTTTATTTGAGCCGTTCAAGTATAATCATGTGGCGTTTGCTTATTTCTCATTCCTCTCCAACCCTCTTCTCCATCGATCATGTCGCCCTCCAGTCGAGTCCATCCTCCCGCATGCCTCATTTGAACATTCCGCCGAGTATCATTCGCATGTACCCACCCTAGTCCTCTTTCAATAGATCTCCGGACCCCGAGATGAAATCGAGAGGGAACGAGTGGGGGCACGTGATACCTAAGGCGGATTCAAAATTTTGAACCGGTGATCATAGCATCCGCAAATCATATATAAAGGGTATTCAATGTTCGTTTCGTTTTTGAACGTACAATATACTCCCCCTATCCTTTCTAGTTTACATATAAGTTTTATGTGTAGTCAAAGTATCTCTACTTTGATCAAAAAGGTATCAACATTCAACAACGCCCAATCAATATTGTTAGATTCGTACGTACTCCTAGATTTGTACTCGAGATGGTTTCCAATTTGACTATTGACAAGATTAATAGTACATGAGATGTATAATGTGAAAATTATATCATTGGAAACTCCTTTCACATACGAATTTGACCGTATGCTTTGTGTAAGTTGCATGTCATATATTATTACTCTAACATTTGGTCAAAGTTAGCCTCGAAAAACGCATTAGACCCTGTATGCTTTGTGTAAGTTGCATGTCATATATTATTACTCTAACATTTGTGTAAGTTGCATGTCATATATTATTACTCTAACATTTGGTCAAAGTAGTATAGTGGAAGTGGATCCTCTGACGTAGGTATCCCTGCCTTACCCTCCCTTTCGGTCACTTACTGGCGGACCCCATGCTTGCTAGGCCCCGCATGTCAGTTACTCAATGGGTTCGGCCACGTCAGGGGATCCTCATCCGTAGTATACTCCCTCTGTTTTTATTTACTCCGCATAAAACGGAGGGAGTGGTGGTATAATAAATGACGCGGGCGGGGGAGGGGGAGGGACGTCGGTTTGCTCTCAACTGCGGTCCCACAAGCGAGCGAAAACGCAAGACGAAGCGCGTTCCATTCGGTGAGCGACGTGGAGGGTCCAGCGTGCCGGGCTGCAACGCGAACGCGACAAGAGCGATGTACAGTCAAAACCGATTGACCGGTCGTCACCGGAACCACTATTCACACCAGAACCTTCGCTGCTCGGCCTACGCCAGCCACTGCCCTAAAACCACACCAAATCTCCAGCCCATTCCCCCACCTTTCGATCCCCTAGCCCGCATCAAGCGTCCCCTAGTTCGCCGGAAAGCCATGGTGCGCCGCAAGATCACTTACTACAAGATGCTGACGCCGGAGCGCCGCGCAGAAATCGCGGCGGCGGTCGGCGCCACAGACCTCCGTTCCCAAGCTCGCTTTGCGGCGGGCCAATCCCCGAGTTCTCTGGAGCCAAGCTACGAGGAGGAGGAAGCCGATCCAATGTTCATGGCGGAGGTCGCGGCGCAGAAGGCCCCCGATGGGTATGAGACGATGGACGTCGACTTCGTGCCGGCGTCCGAGTCCCCCATGGTGCAGGCGGACCAGCGGTTCAACATGGCGATACTAAAGGAGGACCGGGAGGCAGAGGCTCAACTCGACGCGGAGCGCGCGCATGCCGCTGCCATCGAGGCTCTCCTGCAGGCGGAACCGGATGTCGTGGATGTGAACCGGGCGGCGGAGGCTCAACTTGAGGCGGAGCGCGCGGATGCCGCTGCCATCGAGGCCCTCCTGCAGGCGGAACCGGACGTCCTGGACTTGAACCGGGCGGCAGAGGCTCGACTCGACGCAGAGCGCGCGGATGCCGCTCTCATCGACGCCCTCCTGCAGGCGGAACCGGACGTCCTGGACTTGAACCGGGCGGCGGAGGCTCGACTCGACGCGGAGCGCGCGGATGCCGCTGCCATCGAGGCCCTCCTGCAGGCGGAACCGGACGTCCTCGACTTGAACCGGGCTGTGCTCTCGTCCGTGCAGAGCGCCCGCACGCTCCGCTTGAACGAGTAGCTGGAGGCCGAGGACAACCACGGTGCGGAGACACACGTCGGCAGCGACGGCTGGTTCGCGCCGGCAGCCAAAGACGACGAGGCCGTCTCTTTCCGCGAGCAGTGATAGTTTTTCTTTATGTTGTTGTTTTTATGGATCTTTTGCTGTGTAAAAACATATATTTGTTATGCAAGTCGCCTGACTTGGGTCAGTCTACCATTTCAGGCGGTTGGATGAATATCCTACGTCTCCTAACCCTTCTTTCCTTCTTCCTCACCTCTTCTTCTTCCCCAACAGACCACCGCACGGGCCGTACGGATACTCCCCAACATGCGGTTGGATAAACATACTCTATGAACGAAAATTATGTGTCAGCGATAGGATGGCTGAGTTTGGTTTGTTCACATGCGACAGCACGTGTCAGTGAGGGTGCGTTCCCTTGGTTGGGTTTGCGGCGTGCAGGAGCGACTGTGTGAGGGTGCGGTGCGACCGCGGCGTGCAGGAGCGACCGTGTGAGGGTGCGGTGCGACCGCGACAGCCGTGCGCAAGTGTACCTCCTTCTCATTTTGAAAACTTTAGGCAAGCTTGGCAAAAATGTGTGGCGAAGTTTGGCAATGCAAGGCCTAGACCCAAACAGGATAAGTACGTACGTACTAGGAGTACTAGTGTTAAAAAAGAAAGGCGGGGTTTTCCTTCGCGGGATTTAATCGATACAAATCCTCGTTTCACGTGTCAATTAATGCGTATTTTTTTCTCCAAAGACCAAAGAGCTAACCATCTCACTCCTCATCGCTTGATTAATGCAGCGCCATGCAAACCAACCTTCTCACTTCCGCATGCATGCAGGGGATATTAATGTCCTTGGTTGCTAACCCCATCAATTTTGCCTCGATTAGTGTTAGTGGCCCTTTGCAAATTGTAATTTTGATATACTGGCCTTGTGTACAAAAAAATGGAGGTAGTAACTATATTTGACTTCCTTCCCCATTGCGGTGACGTCGACGATATCTTTTTTTGGTGGTTTGGCGAAGTGCGTTCGACGGAGAACACCATTGAGGGAGACCACGGTAAGTCGTTCGCAAGTGCCGCCTGCAAGCCGAGACAACCGCCTTATTTGCATCCAGGAAGTCCTTTACTAGTACTACTAGGAGTACTAGTGCGGTGAGATGGTTTCTCGAAGAAGACGATGGAGAAGCGGAGTCAGCGAAGAGTGAAATGATGGTTGCTTCGTCCGTGCTTTTGTGATTTGACGCCTCACTGCTTTGTGATTTGTGATAGAAGGGACAGGGGAGTAGACTCTGTGCTCTATACTGTACTACATGCGTCCAAGCATGGGAGAAAGAGGAGAGACGTTGCATTTTTCTATTCCTTCAATCAATCAATCAGGGAGCTTCGGTTCCATCTTTTTGGCTTTGGCAACACCGTCCACAATGGTTCCCACGATGCCAAAAGCTATTTTCACATTTGGCTACACATTGTGGATGCCCTTAACCGTACCACTTGGTTTTGCTCCTGTGTGCTATCTATACAAATCTCAATTATATTGATCTAAAAAATTATAGAATCAAGATTAGTAAAAAGGAGGTGATTTTGCCGCGCGGATGGCGGGGGAGGTTTCTTATTTGAGCAATGCTACATCCACGTAATGGTTTACGTAAAGTTACGAACTGATGTGATGTGGGACTATTTGATTGGATTAAAGGAGAGGATTAGGCCCACCCCACCTGAAAATCAGGGGGGCATATATAGATTAGATGGAAAGTATACGTAGCAGCTACGTAGCCCTTTGTAAGTCTAGGATTAGGCTTCTTATTTTCGGAGGACGTTGTCCTGGCGGTTTGCTAACATGCGGTCCCACGTGTCAGTGCTTTACCAAGCCGATCCGCGTCCCACATGAGGCAGAACAACGGCAGAAGCAACACGTGGTTAAGTTGAAGAAGATGAGGGAGAAGCGGATTCAGCAACGAGTGAAATGATGGTTGCTTCGTCCCTCCAACTTAACTGCGGGAAAGGTGCAGCTTGTGATTTGACGCCTCATTGCTCATTACTACGCCGGCGCCATGACTGGGGTGCTTCACCCCGGCTGCTCTGCACTGTATTCCGGTATGGCACGTGGACCCGGTAGCTTGATGTCCCACATGTCGGCGAAAGGGACTAGAAGATTTATGAAAGCGAGCGCTCCACTCTTACGACGGAGGAGTAGACGACACGACGGCCCAGTGAACTGTCACTTGTAGTACTGTATAGTACTATAGTTTTGCTGTTTCGCACGATCCATCGATACAAACCCGATTAAACAGGAAAGGGCGGGATTTTTCCCGCGCGGTAGATGATACTGGCCATACATTTCAAAGGCAATTTTAATGTATGCAAACTGAATAATTATAAGTAACAATATGATATCTAGTAAAACTAAAAACACATATGATTTATTGTGTTAGAGTGTAGTAGTAGTGCTGTATTGCATAGTTGTTAGATGTAACATGCGAGAACGTGTAGAGATGTAGTTTTGGAGGGCCTACAGAGAGAAAAGCGTAATACGGTCACCGAACTTCAGAATAAGCTGATTACGGTCACTATATACGTTTTGCGGTGATTATACGGTCACTTGCTCACAGTTCAGCATCGGATTGCACTCTGTTGACCGGCCAAATAGTCTGCGTGGCGCCATGTTGACTAGTTAAATTGACCACGTTCCTTGTGGGTCCCACCTGTCAGTTCGCATAGGCAAAAGGTCAGATAAACACAAATTTACGCAGGCGCGACAAGGCTCCAACCCGTGCGCGGGAATCACCTGGTTGTGTATGTGTCTGTCAGGGCCTGATGTGTGCGCATGCACGTGTAGGTTGAGCACTTGAGCGTGAGAGTGTGTGTTGGTCGTGTGGTGTACTGGTGTGTGCATGCATGCGTGCGTGTGTGCGTGTGAGTGTTGCGTGCGTGCGTGTGAGTGTTGCGTGCGTGCGTGGCTGCGTGTGTACGTGTGAGTGTTGCGTGCGTGCGTGGGTGCATGTGTTTGTGTGAGTGTTGCGTGGATGCAGTTCGTGTGCATGCGTGCGTGTGTGTATAATCACCACACCAGCTCCTGTGTGTTAAAACAGACGGCTCAGCATACCAATACAAGGCCACCTTGTCCGCTGTGCCCGCGGTCATGACTTCGAACCACCGTCCAAATATTTTTTGTCGTTTGTTTTCATTCTTACTAGCAAGATGCCCGTGCGTTGCACGTAACATCAAGATGCATTTGTATGACTTGTTTATCTTGTGAGAGAAAAGGATGAACGAGGGAAGGCCTTATTTGCAAATGTGGAGAGGTGTGTGGGTACCTTTTTGCAAAATTGCCATAGTTTCTTTCCTATCCGTCAGATATAAATCGGACGGCCTATATTGCAGGATGGCAGGCACACCATCATCACCAACTCTGTTTTTTATAAGAGTGTATTTTATGTATTTTATAAGAGTGTAGATGTAGAGTAGATACAAGTCGACAGGTGGGCACGATGGTAGTGAGATAATGTGATGCAACACTAGAGGTGCCACGTGGAGCGTTTAACTGGTCAACTAGTCATGTCATGAGCAAATACAGAGTTGTACGGTGAGCCCGTGACTGTATAATAACCACTAAACGTAAATGGTGACCGTAATGAGTGGATTCTGAAGTCCAATGTACGTATCGTGCTTTCGCTTCAAATACAATGATCGTCATTGCATATATCGCGAGAGAAAGATGAAACATGCGTGAATTTTCTGGGGGCTTACTTTTAGAGGACCTGGAGATAGTTTTGTGTGCATACGTGAAAGGGGCGTACAGGGGGGGTATGCGATGGAGAGAGAGATGCTCTTCGTTTCTCTTTATTATGACTAACTTTGTATATAGTATAAAAATATACAAATTCACAGTGCGGAATAAATATCATTGTGGGCACCATGCAATGCAAATTAGCGTTCGTACTCCTCCATATAACTTTGTAATGTTGTATATATGTAGAAACTCTAAAATAATTTTTTGGCCACACTTTATTCAAAAGGAATGTTGTATGCGAAATAAACGTGAAGAGAGGGCTTTTTAGATCAATGGGGTACGTGATGTAACATGTGTGAATGTGTAGTTGATGCATTTGGCGGGGCCTAGAGAGGTATGTGTGTGTATTACGTATTCGAGAGAGGCATGGATAGAGGGGCCGACGGGGGGGGGGCGTGGGAGAGATAGCACGAGAAATGAGAGTGGTCTAGAGAGAGAGACGAATATGACGTCACGACAAGAGATTCCATTCCCTTGAGTGTGTATATGCAAGGGGGGAGGGAATAGAGGCACCAGGAGAAATTTTCTGTGTGTGTGGTGTTTGTGTTGGTATGTGTGGGTGTGAGAAGATAATGAGACGTGGGGGCAGAGGGTGTGTCACCGCGTGAGGTCCGGTGGGTCGAGGTGAGGCCCTTCGTTCGGTTCCGTCCTGCGCCACATTGGTCGGCCCGTGACGCATTTAGGAAGACCCATGGATGACTAGTCGTACAAGACAAAGATAGCAGAATTGTGAAGGACTCTGTGTCCACTGACAAAGCCGGCTAGGATTTGTAACCCTAGGTTCTCGGACTAAGGTAACCCCTTTATCTCTGATATTACTATTCATCCAACCTAACTTTAAGGGGCATCCTACAGAATGCTCTGCTAGAATCATACTCGTCGATTAGGAAGAGAGGTGTGAGACAATGCGTGAGAGACAGGCGTAAAGATAATGTGCGTACATGAGACACGTAGGCAGGTCCATGTATATAGAAAGGGTCGATGAGGATTGTGCGTGTGTATGTTTGCGAGAGGAAGAGTGCTTGTGATAAAGGTTAGTGAAAACAGTTGTAAATGGTTACGAGAGGGAGGGAGGGTTATATCTAGAGCATGTGTGCGAGAAAGACACCTCGGGAGAGAGTGTGTGAGCATGTGTGAGAGACCACCGATGGAGAGTGAAACTACACGTAAAAGACTGCTCTACACATTGATTAAAGATATAAATTGTATCCAAATATTAGGATGGGATCATGATATTTGCAATTCGCGTAAGGAGCGGTCATTGATCCATCAGACATCTAGATTCTATCGAATTTTAGCATGTCTATGTTATTATTCGACACAATTGATCCACATAGTTAGTATTTTGAACTCCTGACAATGCATCGCTTTAGCAATCGAATATAAACGTGAGTATAGTTCATGTTGTGTGTGTAAAGCACATTATACATACGAAAGTTACACAATGGACATTATAAATAGCTACCTATGAACTAGCATACATTTGAATTCAACTTAAGGTGGTTTAAAAAAATCAAATTCAACATGAAGTCCATTCAATTATTTGAATTTGATATAATGGCATTTGTAAACCATACCTAAATTATGGGGGCACCAATCTTTGCTGTGATTTTGTACATAATAGCATATGTAGTCGTGTACAAAATAGATTCAAATTTAGCTCCTCCATTCCAAAATAATCGTAGTTATAGGATTTTCAAGTGTCAAAATTTCAAAAAGAATCGGATAATTTAATGAGGTTTTCAAACATACAAGGTCAAATATAACGTTGTCTATTTAGGTCAATCCTCATAGTTCAAGAGTACTCTAAACGTGAATGCTTGTGTTTCAAAATTTTGAACGAAGCGCCAAAAGAGCCTCTACTCGCCCGAAACCGCGTGAGACCAATGTTTGGTAGTACAAGGAAATTACTTTTCTAATAACTCCGACCCGTGAAACCTACCGGCCCGACGTACAAAGGTCCAAACCGGGGTAGGTTTGTAGCTTCATCTAGACGCCACACAACCGCATCCGAAAAACATTCATACACAATGGCCACCTAAGCACACATGCGCGCGGCCGAAATCGCTCCCGCCCACTATTTGGGACACCTGGGATTACCATCCTACCCCCGACCCGCAGTAGGTCCGAAATTTAAAAGGGGGGCAAAGTTTGTACTTTCCCCAAATTTCAAACAAGCGCGTCCCATCTTCTGTTCAAAAAAGCCAAAAACAAGCGCGTCCCAGACCGAAACATGGTTCCCCCCACCCGTCCGATTCCCCATTCGTACTCCGTGGGTGCCAAAACTACCTCTCCACCAGCCGCGAAACCCCGCCGTCCTCCGTCCGCCACCCCATCCCACCCATCAACCGCCGCCCTCCTCCATCACGCCGGAGCCGATACCCCGACGTCGTCGTCCACCGCAACCTCAACCGCAACGCCCTCCACGGCTAGTAGTTGAAGCCGAGGCCGAGCCGTCCGTACCCAAGCCAGTTCAACCACGCCGTGCTGCGCCTCACCGCTGCCGCTCCAATTTCGCCACCCTCCACCGCACCGGAGCTGTTCCTGCTACGCCGTCCTTCGCCGCCTCGGATCTGCTTCCCCTCCGCCGACATACGATCACGGCAACACAGTCAACAATTTGGACATGGGTTCGTCCAAGCCTGCACCCTCCAGAACATCGGTTTCCCCGGTAAAAAGAAGAAGATCGGCGCGACATGTGGAGGTGACCACACCGGCAACCGAAAAAGGTACTCCTCTTCCCTTATTCGTGCAAATCTTACGTCTCTGCTTGCTCGGTATTCATCCCATAGAAGACACTAGTTGACCGCTTCTTCTTGATACTAGATGTTCCTAGTAACTCGCGATGCACAAGGTTTCTCCTCATATACTATTTCACCTTAGCTAGAGGTCCGTCGCCCCCCTGAATTTCAATTTCTGGCCAGTTGATTCCCAATTAACGGAAGCATTCCCCGGCGTAACAGGCGCTAGTACGCCTATTACGCCGGGGAAGCAGCGCCTTGGTGTTTATCTTAGGGGCGTGTGCGGCCTAGAGCTACTGGCGCCCGATCTGGAGGTCGGCTGGGATTAAAGGGATGGCCTGGGGGCGCTGCCAAGCACGGCGGTGGTGTGAGGTCGATGGGAGGGCGGGGCGGCGGAGGCAGGGGTCTGGGCCGGTGGTCGCTGGCGGTTCGAGAAAGATCGTCAACAGTGACTGGCGGGAGGTAGATGAAGGCCATCTGCCCGTTCCTTATAGATCGGACGGTTCATTAAAAAATCGACTGACCTATTTATTTTCAGTCGACTGTTATCTTAGATATGACCACATGTGGTGGTGTGCTGGAGGAGTACCTGCATTTCCTGTGCTCATATATTACAAAATCATACGGAGTAGAATCTAATTTTGTTTGCCATGCAATGTTGTAGAGCTATCATATGTCTCCTGTCATTTATTTTTCAGCCACCTGCTATCTGCTACTTTTACAGTGCACTAGTTCTGCACACACTTCACCCTTACTCTCACTATTGTGTTTTTATGCAAGGGTATTTCAGACTCTGCTGCCATGAGAGAAGCCAAAAAGAAAAGAGAGAAGTCGCTCCAGCTTCATGTGCGGTTAGGCAAGACATGCTACAGCGCTATAAAGGGTGCAGTGTCAGCAGATGGAGACGGTAAACGTAGCTCTGGAGTTGATGACCTCGCTCGCAATGAACCACCATCCCAGGTGCTTGCTTTAACTTTGCGGTGTCATATGTGGTTGCATGTTCCATATGGTGTCTAGCTTGTATTCGAAAGGCCGAAGTCGGTAAGATAAGGAAAGCTATTTTTTTACATGAACCACCATCCCGTGAGCACCAGAAGACAAATAGCTAGTCAGGGCACTGGCCGAGCCAGTGACAAGCCCGGCAAAGATAGGCATCACCTGGAAGCCAACTAAAAAGCTGCGATGGTGGTGAAGCAGCCCGCCTCCCAACAGGCTCTCAGGTCCTAGATGATCATGCTCACCACTCCAGCCGGATGTCTAGCTTGTATTGCTTCCAATTTGGTTAAATTGCATCTGCTTAGCTTACACATTATACCTTTGAATATGAGATGCCTTTCTGTTTTTGGTACATACTAGTACATCTGTGTATTAACCATGCTCTTACATCAAACTAATGTTCTTGTGTATCCCTCATCAATCACTTATGACGAGGCAGACAGGCAAGGGGACTACTCCTCATTTAAAGAATGCAGCGTCAGCCTCCTGACATGATTCTCAAGAAACATAAATGCTAGATGAAGATAGTGAACGTAGCTCTGTAGTTGATTACAACACTTCCCCTACACTAGCATCGCAGGTGCTTGCTCTAACTTGGCAGCGTGATATGTGGTTGCATGTTGCATATGGTGTCTGGATTGTAATTCTTCCAATCTGGTTAAACTGCATGTGCTAGTCTGCTTAGCTTATACATTATACCTGTTAATGTGACATGCCTTCCTGTATTTAGTACATAGTACATCTGTCTATTAAGCATGTCCTTACATAAAACTATTTTTTTGTATCCCGCATCAATCAACATGACGAGACACCTTTAGTATATGCAGTGCGATATTAGTTGCATCTTTCATATGATTTATAGCATGCGCTGCTTCTAATTTGTTGAAATTCCATTTATGATGGGACGCTTTTAACTTGGCAGAGTCATATTGGTTGCATCTTTCATGTGGTGTCTAGCTTGCATTGCTTCTTATTTGCTGGAATGGTTTCTGCTTAGTTTACACAAACAATTGTGAACATGCCATGCTGTCCTGTTTTTCGTACATATTCCATCCTGGTATCATGTGTTTGCCTTACATCAAAGTAGTGATTGTCAGTATCATGCATGAATGAGTTCTGAAGAGAGAATTTTATTGCTTTTTCTTGTCGGTTTTACTTGACAATTCAAAATCAATAAATCGGAAGGAAGTTAGCAAGGCAGCGGATAAAGGTGCTCCTTCCGAACAGAGGGCCTCTACAGTTTCTACTACTCCACACCCCAAGATGATTTCCAAGACAACACATGCATAGACACTCAACAAAGCTGTTTTTATGATGAGCACGTCTCCCCTAGTGTAGCATCACCGGTGCTCCCTCTAACTTGGCACTGTTATATGTGGTTGCATGTTATGTGTGATGTCTAGCTTGTATCGCTTCTAATTTTGTTGAATTCCATCTGCTTACTTTACACATTATACTTGAATAAGACACGTGTTACTGTTTCTAGAACATACAATATCTGTCTATCACACCATGTTCTTACATCAAATTACTACTGTTGTGTAACCTGCAACAATCACTTATCATAAGACACGTTTGACTTCGGAGTGTGATATAGGTTACATCTCACATTCTTTTCTAGCTTGTACTACTAATTTGTTGAAATGGCACTTATGACGAGACAGTTTTAACTTGGTAAAGTGATATTCGTTGCATCTTTCATATGGTGTCTAGCTTTCATTGCTTCTAATTTGTTGAAATGCCTTCTCCTTAGTTTACGCATCATAAGCTGTGAATATGCAATGCTGTGAATATGCAATGGCACTAATGACGAGAGACCTCTAACATGGTAGTGTGATGTTGTTTGCATCTTGCATATGATTTATTTCTTGTACTGCTTCACATTTGTTTAAACGCCATTTATGCTGAGACACTGTTAACTTGGCAGAGCGATATTTGTAGCATCTTTCATATGGTGTCTACCTTCCACTGCATTGCTTCTAATTTGGTGAAATGTCTTCTTCTTAGTTTACACATCATAGTTCTGGTTATCTCTTTCGTCCTGTTTTTCATACATATTACATCCTCCTATCATGTGGTTGTCTAACATCAAAGTTCAGTTCGTTTGCATCACGCATCAATTTGTTCTGAAGAACTAAATTGTTATTCGTTTTTCTTGTCGGCTTGACTTAACATGGCACAGAGAAAGAGGAAGAAACACAAAATGGCAGGGAATGAGAAGCGGATGAATCCTGCAGATTCTGCTGGTACTGATGGTGCAATAGAAGGTCAAAGTCCAGCGGAAAATTCTACAAACACGGCATCCCATGCTACACGAGTTGCAAAAAAAGCCAAACAGAAACAAATAGCTGCCACCAAACAAGCAGAGACAGCCCTAGTTCTTGCAACACCTACCACAGTACTACCAGCTGCACGACTTACTCGTGCGTCAACTGAGCTAGCAGCACGTCCCCAAGCTCCCTTGCCACCCGACACTACTTCCCAATCACTCTTGACACAAGACGAGTTGGCAATATCAGATGAACCTTGTGAGCTTCAACAGCAAGAAGGTAGTTGCTGGAGTCAAGTTACAGTTGCATGCTTCTTTATATGTAATCTCACAGTTTGATGTACACTAACACTTCCTATGTTTGTTGTTGGACTAGCACCTAGGCGCAAGAGGAAACAAACATCAGGGATAATGCTCGATAGGTTAACTAAATCTAGCGGAGGAAGAATGGAGATCTGTTTTGAGGTAGGTTTAAAAAGGCCACGTGATGCTACAGAGTCAGCCAAGTTAGTATCAGAGGCAGCGGTTGCCGTTAGGTGTCATGTACGTATCCTCCCAACATGTATTCAGTATAGGAATGACAAAGACGAAACCCAGTTCAACACCTTCCTCGACCATTTATCTGTAAGTATGGTTATGTATGGAAACTAGTAATATCGTCTTGCTCTGTCCCATACTTTCTAGGTTGCTGATAATGAGACTCCCATAATTTTCAACAGATGAGGTTCAAGTTGGATAGCCAAGATGATGCAACCAGACAAGCTTGCACCCATGTTTTCAAGTCTGCTCTGCGACAGTATCGGTATAACTTGAGGAAAACTCACTTTGAAGGCAAGGCTGACAGTGAACTTTCCCAAACATCTCCAGTGGAAAATATATCGGATGAAGACTGGAGGGGGCTTGTTAAACACTGGTCTGATCTGAAGTATCAGGTACATTATATATATGTGATCAGATCACATGTTGAAGTCCTATTTACACATGTGCCACACAAATCTATCTTCTTGTAGGTGAACTGTTCAAAGAACAAGACCAACCATACGAAAGTGAAATTCCAACAGACGACGGGATCTCGTAGCTATATTGCACACTGCGAGGCTCTTGTAATTAGCTGTTGTTTCACTCTTTTCACTGTACCATATTATCAGATCTATATTGACTTGTTCGAAATGCAGAGGAAAGCCCGCAAGGACCAAAAAGTACCTGAACCAAATGCTGTGGAAATCTTCAAGGACTGCCACACCAGCAAGAAGAAGGGCATGACTACACCAGTCAAAGCCGTTGTTGTAAGTCCTTAATCCTCATGCCTTTTAACTACTACTTACTCTGACTTGTGCCTTGAACTGCATGGTTTGCAGCCAATGTCTATTACTCTTTTCAATTTTATACACAATTGTCTTAGCGTATCATTGCACCTTACAAGGTTTAAAAGAGAGGAGTGATGTTCCTTTGATCTTGACCCGTAATCTAGTTCCGTGCTGGACTTGCCCACACAACGTTACAATTGCCTGTTTGTTCTCAGTTGTTTTGTGATATGAATGATGTCATACTATGCTTACCGTATTATAAACTTTGTCTCTTTATCCTTAGCCCTCAATACAATGTGAAGAAATAGACAATACATTAGCGATGGTACATGGTCATATGTTTGGAACCTGGTTTTATTATGTACTTTGCAATAAAATACAACTAATATTTTACATGGGTTCACCAGAATAAGTTCTGTATATAGACCAAAGCTATTTTGTTTGGTTTTGCTGCCTCCTTAATATCTTCTGTTCTGGTACTACTAATGTAAAACCTCAACTTTTCAGCAAGCTATGGAAAAAATGGTGGAACCGCCACCTTCTGAAGGTGGCGAGGCAACTATAACCGTAATGTCAGCTCTTGCTGCAGTGGGTCAGTACCTGTCCACTAACAGTGCCAAAAGCACGTTCCTGCGTAATACTGGGTTGGTTGTTAAGGCAATATCGTCCAAACTGCCTCATGACCAAGATATGCAAGCTCAAAGCAATGTTTTATCTGCGCTCCAGACACAAGTCCATTCCCTAACAGAGACCCTTTGTGAAACAAGGAGAAACATTGCTCAATGTCGTCAAGATATGCATGGTTTTGAAACCAGACTATCAGACATTTGCTATGTTGTTCAGGAGCCTAGGGGAAATGAAGGCGAGGGTTATGGTGCTCCATCGGACAATACAACATGAAAACGTAACAGTCAGGTCAAATGAACTGAGCTTCTGAACTTCTGGTGGTGCATTTATCTGCTAGACTGTTAAGTTTTATGCCAACCTTCCTTTTGTTATATAGTTGTAATTTGTTTTGGTGCGATACAAAATTTATTCTTAACGTGCAGCCACCGGCTGAAGAAAACAGCAAGCCATTTTTGTATAGTGTAGGGTGTTCCCTATATTTGCACTGGTGGCGATCTTTGATGCCGAGTGGATGTAATCTATGCAATCGCCTTAATAGCCTAGCGTCAGTTTCGGCCTTATTTATTTCCTAGTCTTCTTTTTCCCTGGTTTGCTAGTGGCCGCAACTACCATGGGCCATATACGGGCCGTAGGATCCATGGGTCTCCTATGGGCCGTCGATAAATGGGCCTGTAATCGGTGGGCCTCGGGCCGTCGGATAAATGGGTCTACATGGGCCGTAATCGGGCGTAATTGGTATCGGCCCAGCACGGTAACATGCCGTTAATAGGCCGTAGGACAGCAAAGGCTTAATTCTGTCACAGGCATAACGGGTCGTTAATGGGCCAGAATATAGGACGGGCTGGAAACGGCGCAACAGGTTAACAGGCCAGAAACGGGCCGACTCTTGCCATGGGCCGAATTTGGCCCACTAGGGTAACAGGCCAGTAACGGGCCGACTCTTGCCATGGGCCGAATTTGGCCCATTAGGAGAATAGGCCAGTAACGGGCCGACTCTTGCCATGGGCCGAATTTGGCCCATTAGGGGAACAGGCCAGTAACGGGCCGGAAGTAATCGAGGGCCGAAAAGGAGCCCAAGAACGTATGGGCCATCAATAGGCCGAAAGCTAACACGGGCTGGAGATGGCCCATGTAAATCACGGGCCGTTAACGGGTATAAAGAAAATTACTGTTCATTATGGGCTAGAGTCACCGTGGGCCTGTAAAGGGCCGAAAGATACGAAGGCCTCATATGGGCCGAAAGACGTCGAGGGCCATACATGGGCCGAAAGTGAAATGGGCTGGTGTTATATTCGACGGCCCACATGACGTTGTTGGGCCGATTTCCTTTAGGGCCTAACGGGCTGTGAGTTAACGGGCCGTAAAATGGGCTATTTGCGAAGAGACCGGTAACAGGCTTTTCATGGGCCAGCTCGTTAACTTTTGACCAAGTCAAACGGGCCGGCTTTGTAAGCTAAATGGGCCAATGGTGGGCCGTGGCACGTGTCGACATATCATAGGCGCCTATCTGACCCACTGACGAGCTGACACGTGTTTCGTCCGGCCAATAAGAATTTTACACGTGGAAATTTCCCATTCGTCGGGGCTGTTAACGGGTTATCGGATCCAAAACCCGACCCGATAGCTTAACGGCGTTCCGTTACGGTGGATGCCACGTGTCGGTCACCCTTGACGAAAGCACTTCTGTGACGCGCGATTTATCGTCATGGAAGTGGACACTTCCGTGATGATAATTTTGGTAATGTCATGGAACACTTCTACGACAGCACAGGTATGACTATCTTGATTCTGTCATAAAATCGTCATGGATGTACATGCATGACAAAAAATGCGACCTACTGTGACAAACACGTATCATCACGGAAGTGTATTTTTTTTGTAGTGTATATAATGTAAGAGAATTTTAAAATTTTCATATATACGTTGATAGCCCATTCGATATGTTGTGATTCATAAAGACCGCTGCAAACATCAATGTTCTGCTTATCATAGATAAGATTGATTCATAAAGACCGCTGCAAACATCGGTCACCCTTATCAAAGGGTGCATGCACATATAGGTTGAGCATGTGTCTTGCGTCGTGTGCTATGTGCATGCAGGCGTGCGAGTGTTGCGTGCATTCATGTGTACGTTTTAGTGTTGCATGCATGTGTGTGTGCGTGCGTGTCTTCGTGGGTGCATGTGTATGTGTCAGTGTTGCACGCCTGCATGCGTGCGTGTGTTCGTTATGTGTACATGTCAGTGTTGCACGCCTGCATGCGTGCGTGTGTTCGTGCAAGTGTTGCGTGCGTGCATGTGTACATGCAGGGTGAGGCTACACGTCATTCGACTGACTTTTTCATCTCTTGTCAGTCGATTTTCCTGCCATTGGATACGAAATCAAGGGCTTGCAGTTTATCTTCAACCTCCACCCCCTGAGCCGCTAGCCACCACCGGCCAAACTACCAGCCCCTACCGCCCACGGCCGGCCCGCGCCGCCTCACCGCCCCGCTCACCCCGAAACCACTCCCCACCGCGGGTCCGTTGCCGCCTCGGCCATCCCTCTAGGCCCCCATGCGCCGAGCTTTTTCTCCGGCGATCCCCACGCCACCGCCCAATCACCGCCCCCACTGCTGGCGACTGCCAACCAGAGGTCTCACGACTTCGAATCCCCACCGACCACTAATTTATTACCATTTATGTCTTTCGTATACGCTCTGACAGGTGGGCCCTATGGTAATGTGAGCTGCTGAATGTGGACCGTTTGACTGGTCAATTGATCGTGTCATCAACAAATTACGGAGCTCTATGGTGAGCCAGTGACCGTTTGATCACCCTAAAATGTATTTTATTAACATAGTACAGACTCAAACTAGCATTTCTTTCTTTCATATACGCGCTGACAGGTGGGCCCCACGGTTATGCGCGCCAATGGTGCAACACTAGTTGTGCCACGTGGAATGTTTGACTGGTCAATTGATTGTGTCATCAACAAAATACGGAGTTGTACAGGTGAGCCAGTGACCGTATAATCACGACATGTATTTTTTAACACGGTACAGACGCAAGCGCTCATATATACGCGCAAGCACTCACCGCTATAAGCGCACACACACAGACCCTACCCCTATGAGCACCATCGAGAGAGTGAGCCAGCATATGATCTTGAGATTTTACGATTTTACCATAGGTGTCTCGTAGTCGAGGGGAACGTCTTCTCCCTGTAACATCCCAAATTTTCAATTTGGAATGTTATACATTAGATTATCATTGCATAGCATATTTTATTGCATTTTGGCAAATCCTCGATAAATCCTAAGCAACTCAAGGACCCTCGGAGAGAGTTGGGGATTTTTCCCGGTTTTTCGTATTTGATTCTTATCAAATAATAAAACGAGGATTTGTGGTTTTAATTATTTTTCTCTCCAAAAAATATTTCATATTAAAATAATGAGAGGAGAAAATATGACTTCTCCAAAATAATTGAAATATTGGAGGAAAAATATTAAAATCAAATATTTGATTTTATTCGGATTTTATTTGCAATTTTACTTGCATTAAAAAATTGCACGTTTTCAAAACTGCATTTTTGGGTCAAGAAAATGTTCACCTTGTTCTAATTATTTTAATTAGACGGGGAAAATTTGTTTTATAATTTTTTGATTTTTATTTATTTTTCTGCGATTTTTTTAGATTTGGCGAATATTTAAAAAAAAACCCGCGCCCGACTGGGCAGAGGCCCAGCCGAGCCAGGCC